>NW_028293772.1:0-20000 GCF_964341445.2 Mesoplodon mirus | reverse complement strand
ATTCCCACCCACAGTGCAAGTGTGTTCCCTTTTCTCCAATAAAGGCCTCTCCAGCATTTATTGTTTTGTAGATTTTTTTGATGATTGCCACTCTGACTGCTGTGAGGTGATACCTCACGGTAGTTTTGCCTTGCATTTCTCTAATGATTAGTAATGTTCAACATCCTTTCATGTGTTTCTTGGTAATCTGTATATCTTCTTTGGATAAATGTCTATTTAGGTCTTCTGCCCGTTTTTGGATTGGGTTGTTTGTTTTTGTGATATTGAGCTACATGAGGTGCTTGTAAAGTTTGGAGATTAATCCTTTGTCAATTGCTTCATTTGAAAATATTTTCTCCCATTCTGAGGGTTGTTTTTGCATCTTGTTTATGTTTTCCTGTACTGTGTAAAAGCTTTTAAGTTTCATTAGGTCCCATTTGTTGATTTCTGTTTTTATTTCCATTTCTCTAGGAGGTGGGTCCAAAAGGATCTTGCTGTGATTTATGTCATAGAGTGTTCTGCCTATGGTTTCCTCTAAGTGTTTTATAGTGTCTGGTCTTATATTTAGATCTCTAATCAATTTAGAGTTTATTTTTGTGTATAGTGTTATGGAGTTTTCTAATTTCATTCTTTTATGTGTAGGGGTCCAGTTTTCCCAGCACCAATTACTGAAGAGACTGTCTTTTCTCCATTGTATATCCTTAGCTCCTTTGTCATAGATGAGATAGCCATAGGTATGTAGGTTTATCTCTGGGCTTTCTGTCCTGTTCCATTGATCTGTGTTTATGCCAATCTACATACACTTGATTCCATTATGGAGACATATAAATACATAGGTTTCAAGGTTATTACCAGTCAGATATATTCCTCTTCAGTGAATAGGGTGTTTTGTGTCCAGTTCATTGAGAAAGGAGTAGGTCTTGTCTATTACATATTTGGTATATGGAATGGGATCTGTGCTAATTTCAAACTCTGCTTTTACACATCACCCCACGTCACCTTTCCCCTTAAGGAGGCATAAGTGTGTTTTCTAAATGTGTAACTCTGTTCACATTTGAAATTCAGTTCATGTGTAGCCATGTTTACATTCCCTCTATAAGTGTTATATTACAATAATTTTTTTTTCTTTGTGGCTCATTTCACTTAGCATCATCATACCTAAAGCCACTCATTAAGCTGCTACTGGCCTTATGACATTGATTTTATGTCTGAGTGACATTCCATTGTATATAAGTACCACAACATCTATATCCATTTTTTTTCCCTTTCCTGGGATATTTAAAGTGTACCAAAGTCGAGGTTCTTGTAAACAGAGCAGCCCTAAACTTTGGGCTGGCTGTGTGTTGTGGATTTTTGGTTTTCCAAAATACACGCCCATGAGTGGAAGTGTGCTATGCTCTGTAGCTCTGTTTTAGAAAACAACATACAGTTCTCCAGAGAGGCTGTTGGCAATTTACATCCTGTCCATCAGCATAACCAGACTCCCTTTTCTCCATGGCCTGTCCTGCATTTGTGGTTTTTACACTATTTGTGGATGGCCCTTTTGACTGGAGGTAAGGGACACTTCTATGTAGTGTGGATTTGCAATGCCTGATGGTTTGCTTGCCCAAAAAGGGCGAATGCATTTTTTCCCGAATATATTCAAGAAAATACACATACTCCCTTTTGGCCTAGGGCAAAATTGTCGAAGTTCTGTCACTTTTCATGTGCTTTAAAGACAACTCCAATCTACCTCTTGAAATCTGTTTCCTTCAATTCTGCCTTGCATTCAAATCCTCTTCACTGCCTTACCTCAATATATTTCTGGATGATAGTCGTCCTTTATAACTCTGCAAGTTTGTGAATTGCTGTGCCCCTGATTTCCATTTTTCAACTGGCCTCTTTGTGAGCTGGCTGCAATACCGCAGGATGGCTGTAGGTCCTAGTCTGGTTCTGGGGTGTCAGGCTGAGCCTTTGGTTAATTCTTCTTGCTGATGGGAACCTAGAGTGACATGTGCCCATCCAAACACCTACAGCTAATCTCTCATTTGTTTCCCCTCTTCCTGTTCATCCTCTGCACAATTTGCAAACTGTGCATAACAGGAGGGTAAAGGCGCTGACACTCCAAGTGGGGGGATTTTTAGTAATGCAGATGGAATGGCGAAGCCGAGCACGACAAAAGGAAAAATGAGGTACCTTTTAGAAAACTTTCCCAATTACACAGTGTACCATCCACTGGGTTTCCCATGCATGCTTTAACTGTAGGAAGACTCCCTTAAACTTGGAGAGTTGGGACCACTAGAATGGGTAGTACACAGTATTGCTCTAAGTGGTGTTCTTTTGCTCACACAAACTCAACAATCTTGTCACCCCAAGTGTCCAGTTTTATGTCTCATCCAGCTGTGGGTGTAAAGGTGGACAATCCAGGTTGCACCACAGGCCCTGAACGTAATTCTTAAGGCTTTCCCTCTGTTTCGCTGTTTTTGCATTTTGCTTTTGAAATTTATTTTTATAAGGGTATTTAGCTGAATTTCAGTGCTGTGTTCATGCCGTTATACACACACATGACTCCTTTATGGAGACATGAGAATACATATGTTTTAAAATTCTTGGAGTCAGATATATTCCTCTGCAATGAAAGGGGGTGTTGAGTCGAGTTCATGGTGCGGGGAGTAGGTGCGGTCTATTACATACTTGGTTTATGTAACGGTATCTGTGCTAATTTAAAACTGTGGTTTTATGCATCAACTCACCTCGCCTTTCCCGATAAGAAGGCAGAATATTGTTTTCTAAGTGTGTGACTCTGTTGTGTTTGTAATTCAGTTCATTCGTAGCCAAGTGTACATTCCCAAAATAGTGATATCTTATGATAAGATTTGGTACTCGGTTATCTTTCCTAACTCAGTTCATATGTAGCCATGTTTACAGGATCTTCATAAGTGATATCTTATGATAAGTTTCTTTTTCTGTGTGACTTATTTCACTTAGAATCATCGTACCTGAATCCACTCATTTTGCTGCTACTGGCCTTATGACATTGATTTCATGGCTGAGGGGTATTCCATCGTATGTAAGTAACACAATTTTTTGAACAATTTTAATCTTTCCTGGGATATTTAAGTTGTACGCAAGTTGAGGTTCTTGTAAGCAGTGCAGCCCTAAACTTTGGGGTGGCTCTGTCTTATTGATTTTCAGTTTTCCCAAGGTATATTCCCTAGACTGGAAGTGCCCTTGGCTCTGTAGCTCCGTTGTTTACTTGTTTATGGAACACAATGCACTCCTCCAGTGAGGCAGTTGGCAATTAATATCCCGCCCATCAGCATAACAAGGCTCCCTGTTCTCCAGGGCCTGTCTTGCCTTTCTGCTTTTTATCCATTATGTGGATGTGCCTTTTGACTGGTGAGAATTGATACTTCTTTGGAGTGAAGATTTGCATTGCCCGCTTGCTTGCTTGGCCAAAGAGGACGTATGGGTTTTCTCTTGAATATATTCATGAAAAAACGCATACTCCCTTTTTGGCCAAGTGCATCATTGTCGAAGTAGTGCCCCTCTTCCTGTGCTTTAAAGGCGATTCCAACGTACCTCTTGAAATCTGTTTCCTGCTATTCTGCCTCGCTTTCAAGTCCGCCTCATTGCCTTCCCTCAACAGATTTTTGGATGATACTTGTCCTTTATTACTCTGCCAGTTTGTGAAATGCTGTGCCCCTGAGCTCCATTTTTTAACTCGTTTTTTGTGAGCTGAACGCAAGTCCAAAATTTTGGTTCAGGAACTCTACTGGTTCCCGGTGGGTGGCGGAGACTTTGTTTAATTCTTCTTCCAACCGGGATATAAGAGTGACATGTGCCCGCCCAAATGCCTAACAGCTACTCTCTCATTGGTTCTCCCTCTTCCCTTTTATCCTCTGCCACATTGGCAACCTGTGTGAACCAAGAGGTTAAAGGGGCTGTCTCTCCAAAATGGGTGATTGATAGAAAAGCAGTTGGAAATTCAAACTGGAGCACCAGGAGAGAGAGTATTAGGTGAGTTTTAGAAACCTTTCATATTCACACTGTGTCCATTCTCTAGGTTTCCCGTACATATTATAACTGTAGTAATATTCACTTCAACCTGGAGAGTTGGGACGCATGGAATGGGTTCCATGCATTATTGCTTTAAAGGGTCTGCATTTGCTCACAGAATCTCACCAATCCTCTCATTCCCATGTGTCCAGCCTTCTGCCACATCCAGCTGTCGTTGTAGATAAGGTCATTCCTGGTTTCATCAGATACCCTGAAGGAATTGTAAAGAATTTCCCTTTTTTTCTTGTTTTTCAAATTCCTTTTTATAGTGGGTTTGAGCTGATTCTCGCTGCCATGTTTATGCCAGTCTAGACACACTTGATTCCCTACGGAGATATGTCAATACATAGATGTTAAGATTCTTACTAGTCAGATATATTCCTCTGTGGGAAATATGGTGTTTTGAGTCCCTTTCTCTGAGTAAGGAGTAGGTATTGTCTATTCCATAGTTGGTTTTTGGAACGGTACCTGTGCTTATATCAAACTCTGGTTTTATGCATCACCCCAACTCTCCTACCCCCTTAAGCGGGCATAAGCGTGTTTTCTAAATTTGAGACTCTGTTCTCTTTCCTATCTCAGTTCATGTGTAGCCATGTTACAGGATCTTCATAAGTGATATCTTATGATAAGTTTCTTTTTCGGTGTGACTTATTTCACTTAGAATCATCGTACCTGAATCCACTCATTTTGCTGCTACAGGTGTTATGACATTGATTTCATGGCTGAGGGATATTCCATCGTACGTAACTACCACAAATTTTTGAACCATTTTTATATTTCCAGGGATATGTAAGGTGTAGACAAGTTGAGGTTCTTGTAAGCAGTGCAGCCCTAAATTTTGGGGTGCCTCTGTCTTATTGATTTTCAGTTTTCCCAAGGTATATTCCCTAGACTGGAAGTGCCCTTGGCTCTGTAGCTCTGTTGTTTACTTGTTTTAGGGAACACAATTCACTCCTCCAGTGAGACAGTTCGCAATTTACATGCCGCCCATCAGCATAACAAGGCTCCCTGTTCTCCAGGGCCTGTCTTGCCTTTCCGGGTTTTACCAATTTTGTGGATGTCCCTTTTGACCGGTGGGAAGTGATACTTTTTTGTAGTGCAGATTTGCATTGCCCGCTTGCTTGCTTGGCCAAAAAGGGCGTATGCGTTTTCTCCTGAATATATTCAGGAGAAAACGCATACGCCCTTTTTGGCCAAGTGCATCATTGTCGAAGTTGTGCCCCTCTTCCTGTGCTTTAAAGGCGTTTCCAACGTACCTCTTGAAATCGGTTTCCTGCTATTCTCCCTCGCTTTCAAGTCCGCCTCGTTGCCTTCCCTCAACAGATTGTTGGAAGATAGTTGCCCTTTATTACTCTGCCAGTTGGTGAATTGCTGAGCCCCTGAGGTCCATTTTTTAACTCGTTTTTTTTGAGCTGAACGCAAGTCCAGTATTTTGGTTCAGGACATATACTGGTTTTCGGTGGGTGGCTGAGACTTCGGTTAAGACTTCTTCCTGCCGGGAAATAAGAGTGACATGTGCCCGTCCAAATGCCTAACAGCTACTCTCTCATTGGTTCTCCCTATTCCCATTCATCCTCTTGTAAATTGGCAACCTGTGCAAAAAAGGAGGTTAAAGGTGCTGTCTCTCCAGGTTGGGAGATTGATAGTAAAGCAGTTGGAAAGACAAACCGGAGAACCAGGAGAGGGACTATTTGTTGAGTTTTAGAGACCTTTCATATTCACTGAGTGTCCATTCTCTAGGTTTCCCGTACATGTTATAGCTGTAGTAATATTCCCTTCAACCTGGAGAGTTGGGACCCATGGAATGGGTGCCATGAATTATTGCTTTAAAGTGTCTGCATTTGCTCACCCAATCTCACCAATCCTCTCAGTCCCATGTGACCAGCCTTAAGCCACATCCAGCTGTGGTTGTAGATAGGGTCATTCCAGGTTTCATCAGAGACCCTGAAGGAATTGTAAAGAATTTCCCTTTTTTTTGTTTTTCAAATTCCTTTTTATATTGGGTTTGAGATGATTCTCTCTGCCATGTTTATGCCAGTCTAGACACATTTGATTCCCAAAAAGAGACATATCAATTCATAGGTTTTAAGATTCTCACTACTCAGATATATTCCTCTGTGGGAAATATGGTGTTTTGAGTCCCTTTCACTGAGGAAGGTGTAGGTCTTGTGTATTACATACTTGGTTCTTGGAACGGTACGTGTGCTTATATCAAACTCTGGTTTTATGCATCACCCCACCTCTCCTTCCCCCTTAAGCAGGCATAAGGGTGTTTTCTAAATGTGAGACTCTCTTCTCTTTCCTAACTCAGTTCATGTGTAGCCATGTTTACAGGATCTTCATAAGTGATATCTTATGATAAGTTTCTTTTTCTGTGTGACTTATTTCACTTAGAATCATCGTACATGAATACACTCATTTTGCTGCTACTGGTCATATGATATTGATTTCATGGCTGAGGGGTATGCCCTCGTACGTAAGTACCACAAATTTTTCAATCATTTTTATATTTCCTGGGATAGTTAAGGTGTACCCAAGTTGAGGTTCTTGTAAGCAGTGCATTCCTACATTTTGGGCTGGCTCTGTCTTATTGATTTTCAGTTTGCCCATGGTATATTCCCTAGACTGGAAGTGCCCTTGGCTCTGTAGCTCTGTTGTTTACTTGTTTTAGGGAACACAATGCACTCCTCCAGAGAGGCAGTTGGCAATTTACATCCCGCCCATCAGCATAACAAGGCTCCCTGTTCTCCAGGGCCTGTCTTGAATTTCTGGTATTTACCCTTTTTGTGGATGTTCCTTTGGACCGGTGGGAAGTGATACTTCTTTGTAGTGCAGACTTACATTGTATGCTTGCTTGCTTGGCCAAAATGTGAGTATGCGTTTTCTCCTGAATATACTCAGGAGAAAACGCATACGCCCTTTTTGGACAAGTGCATCATTGTCGAAGTTGTGCCCCTCTTCCTGTGCTTTAAAGGCGATTCCAACATACCTCTTGAAATCTGTTTCCTGCTATTCTGCCTCACTTTCAAGTCCACCTCGTTGCCTTCCCTCAACAGTTTTTTGGATGATAGTTGTCCTTTATTACTCTGCCAGTTTGTGAATTGCTCTGCCCTATAACTCCATGTTTTACCTCGTTTTCTTCTTTTTTTTTTTTTTTTTTTTTTTTTTTTTCTGCGGAATGCGGGCCTCTCACTGTTGTGGCCTCTCCCGTTGCGGAGCACAGGCTCCGGACGCGCAGGCCCAGCGGCCATGGCTCACGGGCTCAGCCGCTCCACGGCATATGGGATCCTCCCAGACCGGGGCACGAACCCGTATCCCCTGCATGGCAGGCGGACTCTCAACCACTGCGCCACCAGGGAGGCCCTACCTCGTTTTTTGTGAGCTGAACGCAAGTCCCATATATTGGTTTAGGACCTATACTGGTTCCCGGTGGGTGGCTGAGACTTTGGTTAATTTTTCTTCCTCCCGGGAAATAAGAGTGACATGTGCCCGTCCAAATGCCTAACAGCTACTCTCTCTTTGGTTCTCCCTCTTCACTTTCATTCTTTGCCAATTTGGCAACCTGTGTGAACCAGGAGGTTAAAGGTGCTGTCTCTCCAAGTTGGGAGATTGATAGTAAAGCAGTTAGAAAGTGAAACTGGAACAGCAGGAGAGGGACTATTTGTTGAGATTTAGAAACCATTTTTATTCACAGTGTGTCCATTCTCTAGGTTTCCCATACATGTTATAGATGTAGTAATATTCCCTAAAACATGGAGAGTTGGGACCCATGGAATGGGTGCCATGCATTATTGCTTTAAAGGGTCTGCATTTGCTCATGAATCTCACTAATCCTCTCAATCCCATGTGTCCAGCTTTATGCCACCTCCACCTGTCGTTCTAGATAGGGTCATTCCAAGTTTCATCAGATAGCCTGAAGGAATTGCAAAGAATTTCGCTGTTTTTTTGTTTTATTTTTGGAATTCCTTTTTATAGTGGGTTTAAGCTGATTCTCACTGCCATCTTTATGCCAGTCTACACACAGTTGATTCCCTTACAGAGACATATCAATACATAGGTTTTAAGATTCTTACTAGTCAGATATATTCCTCTGCGGGAAATATGGGGTTTTGAGTCCCTTTCACTGAGGAAGGTGTAGGTCTTGTTTATTCCATAGTTGGTTTTAGGAACGGTACCTGTGCTTATATCAAACTCTGGTTTTATGGATCACCCCACCTCTCCTGCCCCCTTAAGCAGGCATAAGAGTGTTTTCTAAATGTGAGACTCTCTTCTCTTTCCTAACTCAGTTCATGTGTAGCCTTGTTTACAGGATCTTCATAAGTGATATCTTATGATAAGTTTCTTTTTCTGTGTGACTTATTTCACTTAGAAACATCGTACCTGAATCCACTCATTTTGCTGCTACTGGTCATATGATATTGATTTCATGACTGAGGGATATACCCTCGTATGTAAGTACCACAATTTTTTCAACCATTTTTATATTTCCTGGGATATTTAACGTGTACCCAAGTTGAGGTTCTTGTAAGCAGTGCATTCCTAAATTTTGGGGTGGTTCTGTCTTATTGATTTTCAGTTTTCCCAAGGTATATTCCCCAGACTGGAAGTGCCCTTGGCTCTGTAGCTCTGTTGTTTAATTGTTTTAGGGAACACAATGCACTCCTCCAGAGAGGCAGTTGGCAATTTACATCCCACCCATCAGCATAACAAGGCTCCCTGTTCTCCAGGGCCTGTCTTGAATTTCTGGTTTTTACCCTTTTTGTGGATGTCCCTTTGGACCGGTGGGAAGTGATACTTCTGTGTAGTGCAGACTCACATTGTCTGCTTGCTTGCTTGGCCAAAATGGGCGTATGCGTTTTCTCCTCAATATACTCAGGAGAAAACATATATGCCCTTTTTGGACAAGTGCATCATTGTCGAAGTTGTGCCCCTCTTCCTGTGCTTTAAAGGCGATTCCAACATACCTCTTGAAATCTGTTTCCTGCTATTCTGGCTCACTTTCAAGTCCGCCTCGTTGCCTTCCCTCAACAGATTTTTGGATGATAGTTGTCCTTTATTACTCTGCCAGTTTGTGAATTGCTCTGCCCTATAGCTCCATTTTTTAACTCATTTTTTTGAGCTGAACGCAAGTCCCATATTTTGGTTTAGGACCTATACTGGTTCCCGGTGGGTGGCTGAGACTTTGGTTAATTCTTCTTCCTCCCGGGAAATAAGAGTGACATGTGCCCGTCCAAATGCCTAACAGCTACTCTCTCTTTGGTTCTCCCTCTTCCCTTTCATCCTTTGCCAAACTGGCAGCCTGTGCGAACCAGGATGTTAAAGGTGCTGTCTCTCCAAGTTGGGAGATTGATAGTAAACCAGTTAGAAAGTGAAACTGGAGCACCAGGAGAGGGACTATTCGTTGAGACTTAGAAACTATTTGTATTCACAGTGTGTCCATTCTCTAGGTTTCCCATATATGTTATAGCTGTAGTAATATTCCCTACAACCTGGAGAGTTGGGACCCATGGAATTGGTCCCATGCATTATTGCTTTAAAGGGTCTGCATTTTCTCATGAATCTCACCAATCCTCTCAGTCCAATGTGTCCAGCCTTATGCCACCTCCAGCTGTCGTTCTAGATAGGGTCATTCCAAGTTTCATCAGAGAGCCTGAAGGAATTGTAAAGAATTTCGCTGTTTTTTTGTTTTGTTTTTGAAATTCCTTTTTATAGTGGGTTTGAGCTGATTCTCGATGCCATCTTTCTGCCAGTCTACACACACTTAATTCCCTTATGGAGACATATAAATACATAGGGTTTAAGATTCTTACTAGTCAGATATATTCCTCTGCGGGAAATATGGGTTTTGAGTCCCTTTCACTGAGGAAGGTGTAGGTCTTGTCTAATCCATACTTGGTTTTTGGAACGGTACCTGTGCTTATATCAGCCTCTGGTTTTATGCATCACCCCAGCTATCCTTCCCCCTTAAGCAGGCATAAGAGTGTTTTCTAAATGTGAGACTCTCTTCTCTTTCCTAACTCAGTTCATGTGTAGCCATGTTTACAGGATCTTCATAAGTGATATCTTATGATAAGTTTCTTTTTCTGTGTGACTTATTTCACTTAGAATCATCGAGCCTGAATCCACTCATTTTGCTGCTACTGGTCTTATGACATTGATTTCATGGCTGAGGGATATTCCATCATACGTAAGTACCACAATTTTTTTAACCATTTTTATCTTTCCTGGGATACTTAAGGTGTACCCAAGTTGAGGTTCTTGTAAGCAGTGCATTCCTAAATTTTGGGGTGGCTCTGTCTTATTGATTATCAGTTTTCCCAAGGTATATTCCATAGACTGGAAGTGCCCTTGGCACTGTAGCTCTGTTGTATACTTGTTTTAGGGAACACAATGCACTCCTCCAGAGAGGCAGTTGGCAATTTACATCCCGCCCATCAGCATAACAAGGCTCCCTGTTCTCCAGGGCCTGTCTTGAATTTCTGGTTTTTACCCTTTTTGTGGATGTCCCTTTGGACCGGTGGGAAGTGATACTTCTTTGTAGTGCAGACTTACATTGTCTGCTTGCTTGCTTGGCCAAAATGGGCGTATGCGTTTTCTCCTGAATGTTTTCAGGAGAAAATGCATACACCCTTTTTGGACAAGTGCCTCATTGTCGAAGTTGTGCCCCTCTTCCTGTGCTTTAAAGGCGATTCCAACATACCTCTTGAAATCTGTTTCCTGCTATTCTGCCTCGCAATCAAGTACGCCTCGTTGCCTTCCCTCAACAGATTTTTGGATGATAGTTCTCCATTCTTACTCTGCCAGTTTGTGAATTGCTCTGCCTTATAGCTCCATTTTTTAACACGTTTTTTTGTGAGCTGAACGCAAGTCCCATATTTTGGTTTAGGACCTATACTGGTTCCCGGTGGGTGGCTGAGACTTTGGTTAATTCTTCTTCCTCCCGGGAAATAAGAGTGACATGTGCCCGTCCAAATGCCTAACAGCTACTCTCTCTTTGGTTCTCCCTCTTCCCTTTCATCCTTTGCCAAATTGGCAACCTGTGCGAACCAGAAGGTTAAAGGTGCTGTCTCTCCAAGTTGGGAGATTGATAGTAAAGCAGTTAGAAAGTGAAACTGGAGCACCAGGAGAGGGACTATTCGTTGAGATTTAGAAACCTTTCGTATTCACAGTGTGTCCATTCTCTAGGTTTCCCATACATGTTATAGCTGTAGTAATATTCCCTACAACCTGGAGAGTTGGGACCCATGGAATGGGTGCCATGCATTATTGCTTTAAAGGGTCTGCATTTGCTCACGAATCTCACCAATCCTCTCAGTCCCATGTGTCCAGCCTTATGCCACCTCCAGCTCTCGTTCTAGATAGGGTCATTCCAAGTTTCATCAGAGACCCTGAGGAATTGTAAAGAATTTTGCTGTTTTTTTCTTTTGTTTTTGAAATTCCTTTTTATAGTGGGTTTGAGCTGATTCTCGCTGCCATCTTTCTGCCAGTCTACACACACTTAATTCCCTTATGGAGACATATAAATACATAGGTTTTAAGATTCTTACTAGTCAGATATATTCCTCTGCGGGAAATATGGGTTTTGAGTCCCTTTCACTGAGGAAGGTGTAGGTCTTGTATATTCCATACTTGGTTTTTGGAAAGGTACCTGTGCTTATATCAACCTCTGGTTTTATGCATCACCCCACCTCTCCTTCCCCCTTAAGCAGGCATAAGAGTGTTTTCTAAATGTGAGACTCTCTTCTCTTTCCTAACTCAGTTCATGTGTAGCCATGTTTACAGGATCATCATAAGTGATATCTTATGATAAGTTTCTTTTTCTGTGTTACTTATTTCACTTAGAATCATCGTTCCTGAATCCACTCATTTTGCTGCTACTGGTCTTATGACATTTATTTCATGTCTGAGGGATATTCGATCGTACGTTAGTACCACAATTTTTTGAATGATTTTTATCTTTCCTGGGATATTTAAGATGTACCCAAGTTGAGGTTCTTGTAAGCAGTGCAGGCCTAAATTTTGGAGTGGCTCTGTCTTATTGATTTTCAGTTTTCCCAAGGTATATTCCCTAGAATGGAAGTGCCCTTGGCTCTGTAGCTCTGTTGTTTACTTGTTTTAGGGAACACAATGCACTCCTCCAGAGAGGCAGTTGGCAATTTACATCCCGCCCATCAGCATAACAAGGCTCCCTGTTCTCCAGGGCCTGTCTTGAATTTCTGGATTTTTCCCTTTTTTTGGATATCCCTTTGGACCGGTGGGAAGTGATACTTCTTTGTAGTGCAGACTTACATTGTCCGCTTGCTTGCTTGGCCAAAATGGGCGTATGCGTTTTCTCCTGAATATACTCAGGAGAAAACGCATACGCGCTTTTTGGACAAGTGCATCATTGTCGAAGTTGTGCCCCTCTTCCTGTGCTTTAAAGGCGATTCCAACATACCTCTTGAAACCTGTTTCCTGCTATTCTGCCTCACTTTCAAGTCCGCCTCGTTGCCTTCCCTCAACAGATTTTTGGATGATAGTTGTCCTTTATTACTCTGCCAGTTTGTGAATTGCTCTGCCCTATAGCTCCATTTTTTAACTCGTTTTTTGTGAGCTGAACGCAAGTCCCATATTTTGGTTTAGGACCTATACTGGTTCCCGGTGGGTGGCTGAGACTTTGGTTAATTCTTCTTCCTCCCGGGAAAAAAGAGTGACATGTGCCCGTCCAAATGCCTAACAGCTACTCTCTCTTTGGTTCTCCCTCTTCCCTTTCATCCTTTGCCAGATTGGCAACCTGTGCGAACCAGGAGGTTAAAGGTGCTGTCTCTCCAAGTTGGGAGATTGATAGTAAAGCAGTTAGAAAGTGAAACTTGAGCACCAGGAGAGGGACTATTCGTTGAGATTTAGAAACATTTCGTATTCACAGTGTGTCCATTCACTAGGTTTCCCATACATGTTATAGCTGTAGTAATATTCCCTACAACCTGGAGAGTTGGGACCCATGGAATGGGTGCCATGCATTATTGCTTTAAAGGGTCTGCATTTGCTCACGAATCTCACCAATCCTCTCTGTCCCATGTGTCCAGCCTTATGCCACCTCCAGCTGACGTTCTAGATAGGGTCATTCCAAGTTTCATCAGAGACCCTGAGGAATTGTAAAGAATTTTGCTGTTTTTTTGTTTTCTTTTTGAAATTCCTTTTTATAGTGGGTTTGAGCTGATTCTCGCTGCCATCTTTATGCCAGTCTACACACACTTGTTTCCCTTACGGAGACATATCAATACATAGGTTTTAAGATTTTTACTAGTCCGATATATTGCTCTGCGGGAAATATGGGTTTTTGAGTCCATTTCACTGAGGAAGGTGTAGGTCTTGTCTATTCCATACTTGGTTTTTGGAACGGTAACTGTGCTTATATCAACCTCTGGTTTTATGCATCACGTCACCTCTCCTTCCCCCTTAAGCAGGCATAAGAGTGTTTTCTAAATGTGAGACTCTCTTCTCTTTCCTAACTCAGTTCATGTGTAGCCATGTTTACAGGATCTTCATAAGTGATATCTTATCATAAGTTTCTTTTTCTGTGTGACTTATTTCACTTAGAATCATCGTACCTGAATCCACTCATTTTGCTGCTACTGGTCTTATGACATTGATTTCATGTCTGAGGGATAATCGATCGTACGTTAGTACCACAATTTTTTGAATGATTTTTATCTTTCCTGGGATATTTAAGGTGTACCCAAGTTGAGGTTCTTGTAAGCAGTGCAGCCCTAAATTTCGGAGTGGCTCTGTCTTACTGATTTTCAGTTTTCCCAAGGTATATTCCTTAGACTGGAAGTGCCCTTGGCTCTGTAGCTCTGTTGTTTACTTGTTTTAGGGAACACAATGCACTCCTCCAGAGAGGCAGTTGGCAATTTTCATCCCGGCCATCAGCATAACAAGGCTCCCGGTTCTCCAGGGCCTGTCTTGAATTTCTGGATTTTTCCCTTTTTTTGGATGTCCCTTTGGACCGGTGGGAAGTGATACTTCTTTGTAGTGCAGACTTACATTGTCCGCTTTCTTGCTTGGCCAAAATGGGCGTATGCGTTTTCTCCTGAATATACTCAGGAGAAAACGCATACGCGCTTTTTGGACATGTGCATCATTGTCGAAGTTGTGCCCCTCTTCCTGTGCTTTAAAGGCGATTCCAACATACCTCTTGAAACCTGTTTCCTGCTATTCTGCCTCACTTTCAAGTCCGCCTCGTTGCCTTCCCTCAACAGATTTTTGGATGATAGTTGTCCTTTATTACTCTGCCAGTTTGTGAATTGCTCTGCACTATAGTTCCATTTTTTAACTGGTTTTTTTGAGCTGAACGCAAGTCACATATTTTGGTTTAGGACCTATACTGGTTCCCGGTGGGTGGCTGAGACGTTGGTTATTTCTTCTTCCTCCCGGGAAAAAAGTGTGACATGTGTCCGTCCAAATGCCTAACAGCTACTCTCTCTTTGGTTCTCCCACTTCCCTTTCATCCTTTGCCAAATTGGCAACCTGTGCGAACCAGGAGGTTAAAGGTGCTGTCTCTCCAAGTTGGGAGATTGATAGTAAAGCAGTTAGAAAGTGAAACTGGAGCACCAGGAGAGGGACTATTCGTTGAGATTTAGAAACCTTTCGTATTCACAGTGTGTCCATTCACTAGGTTTCCCATACATGTTATAGCTGTAGTAATATTCCCTACAACCTGGAGAGTTGGGACCCATGGAATGGGTGCCATGCATTATAGCTTTAAAGGGTCTGCATTTGCTCACGAATCTCACCAATCCTCTCAGTCCCATGTGTCCAGCCTTATACCACCTCCAGCTGTCGTTCTAGATAGGGTCATTCCAAGTTTCATCAGAGACCCTGAGGAAGTGTAAAGAATTTCGCTGTTTTTTTGTTTTGCTTTTGAAATTCCTTTTTATAGTGGGTTTGAGCTGATTCTCGCTGCCATCTTTATGCCAGTCTACACACACTTGATTCCCTTACGGAGATATATAAATACATAGGTTTTAAGATTCTTACTAGTCAGATATATTCCTCTGCGGGAAATATGGGGTTTTGAGTCCCTTTCACTGAGGAAGGTGTAGGTCTTGTCTAATCAATACTTGGTTTTTGGAACGGTACCTGTGCTTATATCAACCTCTGGTTTTATCCATCACTCCACCTCTCCTGCCCCCTTAAGCAGGCATAAGTGTGTTTTCTAAATGTGAGACTCTCTTCTCTTTCCTTACTCAGTTCATGTGTAGCCATGTTTACAGGATCTTCATAAGTGATATCTTATGATAAGTTTCTTTTTCTGTGTGACTTATTTCACTTAGAATCATTGTACCTGAATCCACTCATTTTGCTGCTAATGGTCATATGATATGGATTTCATGGCTAAGGGATATTCCCTCTTACGTAAGTACCACAACTTTTTCAACCATTTTTATATTTCCTGGGATATTAAAGTGTACCCAAGTTGAGGTTCTTGTAAGCAGTGCATTCCTAAATTTTGTGGTGGCCCTGTCTCATTGATTTTCAGTTTTCCCAATGTATATTCCCTAGACTGGAAGTGCCCTTGGCTCTGTAGCTCTGTTGTTTACTTGTTTTAGGGAACACAGTACACTCCTCCAGAGAGGCAGTAGGCAATTTACATCCCGGCCATCAGCATAACAATGCTCCCGGTTCTCCAGGGCCTGTCTTGAATTTCTGGTTTTTACCCTTGTTGTGGATGTCCCTTTTGACCAGTGGGAAGTGATACTTCTTTGTAGTGCAGACTTACATTGTCCGCTTGCTTGCTTGGCCAAAATGGGCGTATGCGTTTTCTCCTGAATATACACAGGAGAAAACGCATACACCCTTTTAGGACAAGTGCATCATTGTCGAAGTTGTGCCCCTCTTCCTGTGCTTTAAAGGTGATTCCAACGTACTTCTTGAAATCTGTTTCCTGCTATTCTGCCTCATGTTCAAGTCCGCCTCATTGCCTTCCCTCAACAGATTTTTGGATGATAGTTGTCCTTTATTACTCTGCCAGTTTGTGAATTGCTCTGCCCTATAGCTCCATTTTTTAACTCGTTTTTTGTGAGCTGAACGCAAGTCCCATATTTTGGTTTAGGACCTATACTGGTTCCCGGTGGGTGGCTGAGACTTTGGTTAATTCTTCTTCCTCCCGGGAAAAAAGAGTGACATGTGCCCGTCCAAATGCCTAACAGCTACTCTCTCTTTGGTTCTCCCTCTTCCCTTTCATCCTTTGCCAGATTGGCAACCTGTGCGAACCAGGAGGTTAAAGGTGCTGTCTCTCCAATTTGGGAGATTGATAGTAAAGCAGTTAGAAAGTGAAACTTGAGCACCAGGAGAGGGACTATTCGTTGAGATTTAGAAATATTTCGTATTCACAGTGTGTCCATTCACTAGGTTTCCCATACATGTTATAGCTGTAGTAATATTCCCTACAACCTGGAGAGTTGGGACCCATGGAATGGGTGCCATGCATTATTGCTTTAAAGGGTCTGCATTTGCTCACGAATCTCACCAATCCTCTCTGTCCCATGTGTCCAGCCTTATGCCACCTCCAGCTGACGTTCTAGATAGGGTCATTCCAAGTTTCATCAGAGACCTTGAGGAATTGTAAAGAATTTTGCTGTTTTTTTGTTTTCTTTTTGAAATTCCTTTTTATAGTGGGTTTGAGCTGATTCTCGCTGCCATCTTTATGCCAGTCTACACACACTTGTTTCCCTTACGGAGACATATCAATACATAGGTTTTAAGATTCTTACTAGTCAGATATATTCCCCTGCGGGAAATATGGGTTTTTGAGTCCATTTCACTGAGGAAGGTGTAGGTCTTGTCTATTCCATACTTGGTTTTTGGAACGGTAACTGTGCTTATATCAACCTCTGGTTTTATGCATCACGTCACCTCTCCTTCCCCCTTAAGCAGGCATAAGAGTGTTTTCTAAATGTGAGACTCTCTTCTCTTTCCTAACTCAGTTCATGTGTAGCCATGTTTACAGGATCTTCATAAGTGATATCTTATGATAAGTTTCTTTTTCTGTGTGACTTATTTCACTTAGAATCATCGTACCTGAATCCACTCATTTTGCTGCTACTGGTCTTATGACATTGATTTCATGTCTGAGGGATATTCGATCGTACGTTAGTACCACAATTTTTTGAATGATTTTTATCTTTCCTGGGATATTTAAGTTGTACCCAAGTTGAGGTTCTTGTAAGCAGTGCAGCCCTAAATTTCGGAGTGGCTCTGTCTTACTGATTTTCAGTTTTCCCAAGGTATATTCCCTAGACTGGAAGTGCCCTTGGCTCTGTAGCTCTGTTGTTTACTTGTTTTAGGGAACACAATGCACTCCTCCAGAGAGGCAGTTGGCAATTTTCATCCCGGCCATCAGCATAACAAGGCTCCCTGTTCTCCAGGGCCTGTCTTGAATTTCTGGTTTTTACCCTTGTTGTGGATGTCCCTTTTGACCGGTGGAAGTGATACATCTTTATAGTGCAGACTTACATTCTCTGCTTGCTTGCTTGGCCAAAATGGGCGTATGCGTTTTCTCCTGAATATACTCAGGAGAAAATGCATACGCCCTTTTTGGCCAAGTGCATCATTGTCGAAGTTGTGCCCCTCTTCCTGTGCTTGAAAGGCTATTCCAACATACCTCTTGAAATCTGTTTCCTGCTATTCTGCCTCACTTTCAAGTCCGCCTCTTTGCCTTCCCTCAACAGATTTTTGGATGATAGTTGTCCTTTATTACTCTGCCAGTTTGTGAATTGCTCTGCCCTATAGCTCCATTTTTTAACTCGTTTTTTTGAGCTGAACGCAAGTCCCATATTTTGGTTTAGGACCTATACTGGTTCCCGGTGGGTGGCTGAGACTTTGGTTAATTTTTCTTCCCCCCGGGAAATAAGAGTGACATGTGCCCGTCCAAATGCCTAACAGCTACTCTCTCTTTGGTTCTCCCTCTTCCCTTTCACCCTTTGCCAGATTGGCAACCTGTGCGAACCAGGAGGTTAAAGGTGCTGTCTCTCCAAGTTGGGAGATTGATAGTAAAGCAGTTAGAAAGTGAAACTGGAGCACCAGGAGAGGGACTATTCGTTGAGATTTAGAAACCTTTCGTATTCACAGTGTGTCCATTCTTTAGGTTTCCCATACATGTTATAGCTGTAGTAATATTCCCTACAACCTGGAGAGTTGGGACCCATGGAATGGGTGCCATGCATTATTGTTTTAAAGGGTCTGCATTTGCTCACGAATCTCACCAATCCTCTCAGTCTCATGTGTCCAGCCTTATGCCACGTCCAGCTGTCGTTCTAGAGAGGGTCATTCAAAGATTCATCAGAGACGCTGAAGGAATTGTAATGAATTTCGCTGTTTTTTTGCTTTGTTTTAGAAATTCCTTTTTATAGTGGGTTTGAGCTGATTCTCGCTGCCATCTTTATGCCAGGCTAGACACACTTGAATCCATTACGGAGACATATCAATACATAGGTTTTAATATTCTTACTAGTCAGATATATTCCTCTGCGTGAAATATGGGGTTTTGAGTCCCTTTGACTGAGGAAGGTGTAGGTCTTGTCTATTCCATACTTGTTTTTTGTAACGGTACCTGTGCTTATATCAACCTCTGGTTTAATGCATCACCCCACCTCTCCTTCCCCCTTAAGCAGGCATAACAGTGTTTTCTAAATGTGAGACTCTCTTCTCTTTCCTAACTCAGTTCATGTGTAGCCATGTTTACAGGATCTTCATAAGTGATATCTTATGATAAGTTTCTTTTTCTGTGTGACTTATTTCACTTAGAATCATCGTACCTGAATCCATTCATTTTGCTGTTACTGGTCTTGTGACATTGATTTCAAGGCTGAGGCGTATTCCATCGTACATAATACCACAATTTTTTGAAACATTTTTATCTTTCCTGGGATACTTTAAGTGTACCCAAGTTGAGGTTCTTGTAAGCAGTGCAGCCCTAAATTTAGGGGTGGCTCTGTCTTACTGATTTTCAGTTTTCCCAAGGTATATTCCCTAGACTGGAAGTGCCCTTGGCTCTGTAGCTCTGTTGTTTACTTGTTTTAGGGAACACAATGCACTCCTCCAGAGAGGCAGTTGGCAATTTACATCCCGCCCATCAGCATAACAAGGCTCCCTGTTCTCCAGGGCCTGTCTTGAATTTCTGGTTTTTACCCTTTTTGTGGATGTCCCTTTGGACCGGTGGGAAGTGATACTTCTTTGTAGTGCAGACTTACATTGCCCGCTTGCTTGCTTGGCCAAATTGGGCGTATGCGTTTTCTCCTGAATAAACTCAGGAGAAAACGCATATGCCCTTTTTGGACAAGTGCATCATTGTCGAAGTTGTGCCCCTCTTCCTGTGCTTTAAAGGCGATTCCAACGTACCTCTTGTAATCTGTTTCCTGCTATTCTGCCTCACTTTCAAGTCCGCCTCGTTGCCTTCCCTCAACAGATTTTTGGATGATAGTTGTCCTTTATTACTCTGCCAGTTTGTGAATTGCTCTGCCCTATAGCTCCATTTTTTAACTCTTTTTTTGTGAGATGAACGCAAGTCCCATATTTTGGTTTAGGACCTATACTGGTTCCCAGTGGGTGGCTGAGACTTTGGTTAATTCTTCTTCCTCCCGCTAAATAAGAGTGACATGTGCCCGTCCAAATGCCTAACAGCTACTCTCTCTTTGGTTCTCCCTCTTCCCTTTCATCCTTTGCCAAATTGGCAACCTGTGCGAACTAGGAGCTTAAAGGTGCTGTCTCTCCAAGTTGGGAGATTGATAGTAAAGCAGTTAGAAAGTGAAACTGGAGCACCAGGAGAGGGACTATTCGTTGAGATTTAGAAACCTTTCGTATTCACAGTGTGTCCATTCTCTAGGTTTCCCATTCATGTTATAGCTGTAGTAATATTCCCTACAACCTGGAGAGTTGGGAACCATGGAATGTGTGCCATGCATTATTGCTTTAAAGGGTTTGCATATGCTCACGAATCTCAC
>NW_028293773.1:0-20160 GCF_964341445.2 Mesoplodon mirus | reverse complement strand
TCATCATAATGCTCCATGGCCTTCTCATCACAATGCTCCAAGACCCCTATAATCACAATGCTCCTTGCCGCTTTTCATCTCAATGCTCCATGAACCCTGTCATCACAATGCACCATGCCCATCATCATAATGCTTCATGCTCTTGTCATCACAATGAAATCAAAATGCTCCATGACCTCTGTCATTACCATGCTCCAAACCCTAGTGATCACAGTGTTCCATAACACTTGTCATCACAATGCCCAATGACGCTCGTCATCACAATTATCAATGGTCTTCTCATCAAAATGCTCCATAAACTTTGTCATCACAATGCTCAATACACTTGTCATCACAATGTTGCTTGACACTTGTCGTCAGTATGCTCCTTGAACCTTGTCATGACAAGGCTCCATGCCTTTTTCATCACAATGATCCATGCCCTTTTCATCACAATACTCCAAGACCCCTGTAATCACAATGTCCCATGCACTTGTCATCACAAAGCTCCATGATGCATGTTATCAGAATGCTCCATGGCCTTCTCATCACAATGCTATTAGCACTTGTCATCACAATGCTCCAAGACCCCTGTAATCACAATGCCCCATGCCTCTTTTAGTGAGAATGCTCCATGATAATTGTCATCACAAGGCTCCATGGTCCGCTCATCACAATGCTCCAGGACGTTGTCATCAAAATGCTCCATTCCCTTGTCATCTCAATACTCCATGGATATTTTCAGCTCAATGCTCCATGACCTTCTCATCACAATGCTCCATGACCCCTGTCATCACAATGCTCCATGACCACAGTAATCACAATGCTCCATGACCCCTGACAACACAATGATCCTGGACTCTTGTCATCAAAATACTCCATGACACTTGTCATCACAAGATCCATGCTCATGTCATCCCAATGTTCCATGTCCCCTGTAATCACAATACTCCGTGACGCTTGGCATCACAGTGCTCCATCACCCTTGTCATCACAATGTCCCATGCCTTTGTCAGAAAAATTCTACATGACCTTGTCATCACAATGTTCCATGCACTTGTCATCACAATCCTCCATGAACCTTGGGATCACATTGCTTCATGCCCTTGTCATCAAAATGCTCCATGCTCCTTGAAATCAAAATGATCCATGAACTCTGTCATCACTATGATCCAAACCCTTGTGATCACAATGTTCCATAACACTTGTCATCACAATGCTCCATGATGCCTGTCATCACAATACTCCATGCCCTTGTCATCACAATGCTCCATGACCTTTGTCATCACAATGCACAATACACTTGTCATCACAATGCTCCCTGGCACTTGCCATCAGTATGCACTTGAACCATGTCATGACAATGCTCCATGCCTTTTTCATCACAATGGTCCATGCCCTTTTCATCACAATGCTCCAAGACTCCTGTAATCACAATGCTCCATGCCTTTTTCAGCAAAATGCTACAAGACCTTGTCACCACAAACCTCCATGCGCTTGTCATCACAATCCTCCATGAACCTTGGGATCACATTGCTTCATGGTCTTGGCATCACAATGCTCCATGCTCCTTGAAATCAAAATGATCCATGACCACTTTCATCACAATGCTCTAAATGCTTGTGATCACAATGTTCCATAACACGTGTCATCACAACGCTCCATGATGCCTGTCATCACAATACTCCATGCCCTTGTCATCACAATGTGCCATGACCATTGTCATCACAATGCTCAATACACTTGTCATCACAATGCTCCCTGACATTTGTCGTCAGAATGCTCCTTGAACACTCTCATAAAAAGACTCCATGCCTTTTTCATCACAATGCTCCATCCAAATGTCATCACAATACTCCACAAGCTTGTCATCACAATGCTCCATGACACTTGTCATCACAATGCTCCATGACCCCTGTCATCACAATGCTCCATGACACCTGTTATCACAATGCTCCATGGCTCTTGTAATTAGAGTGCTCCATGACACTCGTCATCAACATAATCCATGGACTTCTCATCACTATGCTCCACGGTCTTGCCATCACAATGATCCATTCCCTGATCATCACAATGCTCCAAGTCCCTTGTCATCACATTTCTCCACGTCCTCCTCATAACAATGCTACATGACATTTCTCATCACAATGTTACATGCTCTTGTCATCACAATTCTCCATGCACTTGTCATCGCAATGCTCCATGACCCCTGTCATAGCAAGCTCTATGCCCTTCTCATCACAATGCATCACGCCCTTGTCATCAAAATTCTCCATGACCTTTGTCATCACAAAGCTCCTTGATCCTTGGCATCACAATGCTCCATGCTATTGTCATCACAATGCTCCATGAACCCTCTCATCACATTGCTCAATGCCGTTGTCATCACAATGCTCCATGACCCCTGTCATAACAATGCTCCAGGACCCCTGGCATCACAATATTCCATGGCCTTCTCATAACACTTCCCCATGACCCTTGTCATCACAGTGCTCCAGGACCCCTGTATTCACAATGCTCCATGCCCTTGTCATCACAAAGCTCCATGACACATGTCATCAGAATGCTCCATGGCTTTCTCATCACAATGCTCCATGCCCTTGTCATCTCAATGCTCCATGAACCCTGTCATCACAATGCACCATGCCCATCATCATAATGCTTCATGCTATTGTCATCACAATGAAATCAACATGCTCCATGACCTCTGTCATCACAATGCTCCAAACCCTTGTGATCAAAATGTTCCATATCACTTGTCATCACAACGCCCCATGACGCTCATCATCACAATTATCCATGGTCTTCTCATCACAATGCTCCATGACATTTGTCATCACAATGTTCCATAACCCCTCTAATCACAATGCTCTCTGACAATTGTCATCGCAGTGTACCATGACCCTTGTCATCACAATGCTCCATGCGCTTGTCATCACAATACTTCTTTACCATTGTCATTCACAATCCTCCGTGAACATTGGCACCACATTACTTCATGCCCTTGTCATCACAATGCTCCATGCTCCTTGAAATCAAAATGATCCATGACCTCTGTCATCACAATGCTCCAAACCCTTGTGATCACAATTTTCCATAACACTTGTCATCAAAACGCTCCATGATTCCTTTCATCACAATACTCCATGCACTTGTCATCACAATGCTCCATGAACTTTGTCATCACAATGCTCAATACACATGTCATCACAATGCTCCCTGACACTTGTCGTCAAAATGCTCCTTGAAACCTATCATGAAAAGTCTCCATGCCTTTTTCATCACAATGCTCCATGCCCTTTTCATCACAATGCTCCATGCCATTGTCATCACAATACTCCACAAGCTTGTCATCAGAATGCTCCATGAGCCTTGTCATCAGAATGCTCCATGACCCCTGTCATCACAATGCTCTATGACACCTATCATCACAATGCTTCATGCCCCTTGTCATTACAGTGCTCCATGACGCTCATCATTACAATTTTCCATGGTCTTCTCATCACAATGCTCCACGATTTTGCCATCACAATGCTCCATGCCCTGGTCATCACAATGCTACATGTCCTTTGTCATCAAAATTCCCCACGTCCTTTTCATCACAATGTTCCATGACACTACTCATCACAATGCTTCATGCTCTTGACATCACAATTCTCCACGCACTTGTCATCGCAATGCTCCATGACCCCTGTCATAGCAAGCTCCATGTGCTTGTAATCTCAATGCTTCACGACCTTGTCATGAAAATTCTCAATGGCCCTTGTCATCACAATGCTCCAAGCCCTTGACATCACAATGTTCCATTACCTTTGTCATCACAATCCTCCATGACACATGGCATCACAATGCTTCATGCCATTGTCATCACAATGGACCATGACCTATGTCATCACAATGCTCCCTGACACCTGTCTTCACAATACTCCGTGACCTTGTCAACACAATGTCCCATGCCCTTGTCAGCACAATGTGCCATGCCCACTGTCATCACAATAATCCATGAAACTTGTCAGACCAATGCTCCATGCCCCTTTTCATCTCAGAACACCATGAACCCTGTCATCACAATGCACCATGGCCATCATCATAAGGCTTCATGCTATTGTCATCACAATGAAATCAAAATGCTCCATGATCTCTGTCTTCACAATGCTCCAAACCCTTGTGATCACAATGTTCCATAACACTTGTTATCGCATCGCCCCATGACGCTCGTCATTACAATTATCCATGGTCTTCTCATCACAATGCTCCATGACATTTGTCATCACAAAGCTCAATAAACTTGTCATCACAATGCTCCCTGCCACTTTTCGTCAGTATGCTCCTTGAACCCTGTCATCACAAGGCTCCATGCCTTTTTCATCACAATGATCCATGCCCTTTTCATCACAATGCTCCAAGACACCTGTAATCAAATGGCCCCATGACGTTATCATCACAAAGCTCCATGACGCATGTCATCAGTATGCTCCATGGCCTTCTCATCACAATGCTCCATGCCCTTCTCATCACAATGCACCACGACCTTGTCATCAAAATGCTCCATGACATTGTTCATTCCAAAGCTCCATGACCCTTGGTATCACAATGCCCCATGCCATTGTCATCACAATGCTCCATGAACACTCTCATCCCATTGTTCCATGCCCTTGTCATCACAACGCTCCATGACGCTTGTCATCACAACGCACGATGCCCATCTCATCACAATGCTCCATGCCCTTGTCATTACAATCCTCCATGACCCATGTATCACAGTGTTCCGTGCCCTTGTCATCACAATGCTCCATGCCCAATCTCATCACAATAATCCGTAAACTTTTCAGACCAATGCTCCATAACCTTATCATCACAATGCTCCATTATCACTGTCATAACAATGTTCCATGAACCCTGCCATCACCGTGTTCCACGGCCTTGTCATCACATGGCTCCATGAACCTTGTCATCACAATGCTCCAAGACCCCTGTAATCACAATGCTCCATGCCCTTGTCATCACAAAGCTCCATGACGCATGTCATCAGTATGCTCCATGGTCTTCTCATCATAATGCTCCATGGCCTTCTCATCACAATGCTCCAAGACCCCTATAATCACAATGCTCCTTGCCGCTTTTCATCTCAATGCTCCATGAACCCTGTCATCACAATGCACCATGCCCATCATCATAATGCTTCATGCTCTTGTCATCACAATGAAACCAAAATGCTCCATGACCTCTGTCATTACCATGCTCCAAACCCTAGTGATCACAGTGTTCCATAACACTTGTCATCACAATGCCCAATGACGCTCGTCATCACAATTATCAATGGTCTTCTCATCAAAATGCTCCATAAACTTTGTCATCACAATGCTCAATACACTTGTCATCACAATGTTGCTTGACACTTGTCGTCAGTATGCTCCTTGAACCTTGTCATGACAAGGCTCCATGCCTTTTTCATCACAATGATCCATGCCCTTTTCATCACAATACTCCAAGACCCCTGTAATCACAATGTCCCATGCACTTGTCATCACAAAGCTCCATGATGCATGTTATCAGAATGCTCCATGGCCTTCTCATCACAATGCTATTAGCACTTGTCATCACAATGCTCCAAGACCCCTGTAATCACAATGCCCCATGCCTCTTTTAGTGAGAATGCTCCATGATAATTGTCATCACAAGGCTCCATGGTCCGCTCATCACAATGCTCCAGGACGTTGTCATCAAAATGCTCCATTCCCTTGTCATCTCAATACTCCATGGATATTTTCAGCTCAATGCTCCATGACCTTCTCATCACAATGCTCCATGACCCCTGTCATCACAATGCTCCATGACCACAGTAATCACAATGCTCCATGACCCCTGACAACACAATGATCCTGGACTCTTGTCATCAAAATACTCCATGACACTTGTCATCACAAGATCCATGCTCATGTCATCCCAATGTTCCATGTCCCCTGTAATCACAATACTCCGTGACGCTTGGCATCACAGTGCTCCATCACCCTTGTCATCACAATGTCCCATGCCTTTGTCAGAAAAATTCTACATGACCTTGTCATCACAATGTTCCATGCACTTGTCATCACAATCCTCCATGAACCTTGGGATCACATTGCTTCATGCCCTTGTCATCAAAATGCTCCATGCTCCTTGAAATCAAAATGATCCATGAACTCTGTCATCACTATGATCCAAACCCTTGTGATCACAATGTTCCATAACACTTGTCATCACAATGCTCCATGATGCCTGTCATCACAATACTCCATGCCCTTGTCATCACAATGCTCCATGACCTTTGTCATCACAATGCACAATACACTTGTCATCACAATGCTCCCTGGCACTTGCCATCAGTATGCACTTGAACCATGTCATGACAATGCTCCATGCCTTTTTCATCACAATGGTCCATGCCCTTTTCATCACAATGCTCCAAGACTCCTGTAATCACAATGCTCCATGCCTTTTTCAGCAAAATGCTACAAGACCTTGTCACCACAAACCTCCATGCGCTTGTCATCACAATCCTCCATGAACCTTGGGATCACATTGCTTCATGGTCTTGGCATCACAATGCTCCATGCTCCTTGAAATCAAAATGATCCATGACCACTTTCATCACAATGCTCTAAATGCTTGTGATCACAATGTTCCATAACACGTGTCATCACAACGCTCCATGATGCCTGTCATCACAATACTCCATGCCCTTGTCATCACAATGTGCCATGACCATTGTCATCACAATGCTCAATACACTTGTCATCACAATGCTCCCTGACATTTGTCGTCAGAATGCTCCTTGAACACTCTCATAAAAAGACTCCATGCCTTTTTCATCACAATGCTCCATCCAAATGTCATCACAATACTCCACAAGCTTGTCATCACAATGCTCCATGACACTTGTCATCACAATGCTCCATGACCCCTGTCATCACAATGCTCCATGACACCTGTTATCACAATGCTCCATGGCTCTTGTAATTAGAGTGCTCCATGACACTCGTCATCAACATAATCCATGGACTTCTCATCACTATGCTCCACGGTCTTGCCATCACAATGATCCATTCCCTGATCATCACAATGCTCCAAGTCCCTTGTCATCACATTTCTCCACGTCCTCCTCATAACAATGCTACATGACATTTCTCATCACAATGTTACATGCTCTTGTCATCACAATTCTCCATGCACTTGTCATCGCAATGCTCCATGACCCCTGTCATAGCAAGCTCTATGCCCTTCTCATCACAATGCATCACGCCCTTGTCATCAAAATTCTCCATGACCTTTGTCATCACAAAGCTCCTTGATCCTTGGCATCACAATGCTCCATGCTATTGTCATCACAATGCTCCATGAACCCTCTCATCACATTGCTCAATGCCGTTGTCATCACAATGCTCCATGACCCCTGTCATAACAATGCTCCAGGACCCCTGGCATCACAATATTCCATGGCCTTCTCATAACACTTCCCCATGACCCTTGTCATCACAGTGCTCCAGGACCCCTGTATTCACAATGCTCCATGCCCTTGTCATCACAAAGCTCCATGACACATGTCATCAGAATGCTCCATGGCTTTCTCATCACAATGCTCCATGCCCTTGTCATCTCAATGCTCCATGAACCCTGTCATCACAATGCACCATGCCCATCATCATAATGCTTCATGCTATTGTCATCACAATGAAATCAACATGCTCCATGACCTCTGTCATCACAATGCTCCAAACCCTTGTGATCAAAATGTTCCATATCACTTGTCATCACAACGCCCCATGACGCTCATCATCACAATTATCCATGGTCTTCTCATCACAATGCTCCATGACATTTGTCATCACAATGTTCCATAACCCCTCTAATCACAATGCTCTCTGACAATTGTCATCGCAGTGTACCATGACCCTTGTCATCACAATGCTCCATGCGCTTGTCATCACAATACTTCTTTACCATTGTCATTCACAATCCTCCGTGAACATTGGCACCACATTACTTCATGCCCTTGTCATCACAATGCTCCATGCTCCTTGAAATCAAAATGATCCATGACCTCTGTCATCACAATGCTCCAAACCCTTGTGATCACAATTTTCCATAACACTTGTCATCAAAACGCTCCATGATTCCTTTCATCACAATACTCCATGCACTTGTCATCACAATGCTCCATGAACTTTGTCATCACAATGCTCAATACACATGTCATCACAATGCTCCCTGACACTTGTCGTCAAAATGCTCCTTGAAACCTATCATGAAAAGTCTCCATGCCTTTTTCATCACAATGCTCCATGCCCTTTTCATCACAATGCTCCATGCCATTGTCATCACAATACTCCACAAGCTTGTCATCAGAATGCTCCATGAGCCTTGTCATCAGAATGCTCCATGACCCCTGTCATCACAATGCTCTATGACACCTATCATCACAATGCTTCATGCCCCTTGTCATTACAGTGCTCCATGACGCTCATCATTACAATTTTCCATGGTCTTCTCATCACAATGCTCCACGATTTTGCCATCACAATGCTCCATGCCCTGGTCATCACAATGCTACATGTCCTTTGTCATCAAAATTCCCCACGTCCTTTTCATCACAATGTTCCATGACACTACTCATCACAATGCTTCATGCTCTTGACATCACAATTCTCCACGCACTTGTCATCGCAATGCTCCATGACCCCTGTCATAGCAAGCTCCATGTGCTTGTAATCTCAATGCTTCACGACCTTGTCATGAAAATTCTCAATGGCCCTTGTCATCACAATGCTCCAAGCCCTTGACATCACAATGTTCCATTACCTTTGTCATCACAATCCTCCATGACACATGGCATCACAATGCTTCATGCCATTGTCATCACAATGGACCATGACCTATGTCATCACAATGCTCCCTGACACCTGTCTTCACAATACTCCGTGACCTTGTCAACACAATGTCCCATGCCCTTGTCAGCACAATGTGCCATGCCCACTGTCATCACAATAATCCATGAAACTTGTCAGACCAATGCTCCATGCCCCTTTTCATCTCAGAACACCATGAACCCTGTCATCACAATGCACCATGGCCATCATCATAAGGCTTCATGCTATTGTCATCACAATGAAATCAAAATGCTCCATGATCTCTGTCTTCACAATGCTCCAAACCCTTGTGATCACAATGTTCCATAACACTTGTTATCGCATCGCCCCATGACGCTCGTCATTACAATTATCCATGGTCTTCTCATCACAATGCTCCATGACATTTGTCATCACAAAGCTCAATAAACTTGTCATCACAATGCTCCCTGCCACTTTTCGTCAGTATGCTCCTTGAACCCTGTCATCACAAGGCTCCATGCCTTTTTCATCACAATGATCCATGCCCTTTTCATCACAATGCTCCAAGACACCTGTAATCAAATGGCCCCATGACGTTATCATCACAAAGCTCCATGACGCATGTCATCAGTATGCTCCATGGCCTTCTCATCACAATGCTCCATGCCCTTCTCATCACAATGCACCACGACCTTGTCATCAAAATGCTCCATGACATTGTTCATTCCAAAGCTCCATGACCCTTGGTATCACAATGCCCCATGCCATTGTCATCACAATGCTCCATGAACACTCTCATCCCATTGTTCCATGCCCTTGTCATCACAACGCTCCATGACGCTTGTCATCACAACGCACGATGCCCATCTCATCACAATGCTCCATGCCCTTGTCATTACAATCCTCCATGACCCATGTATCACAGTGTTCCGTGCCCTTGTCATCACAATGCTCCATGCCCAATCTCATCACAATAATCCGTAAACTTTTCAGACCAATGCTCCATAACCTTATCATCACAATGCTCCATTATCACTGTCATAACAATGTTCCATGAACCCTGCCATCACCGTGTTCCACGGCCTTGTCATCACATGGCTCCATGAACCTTGTCATCACAATGCTCCAAGACCCCTGTAATCACAATGCTCCATGCCCTTGTCATCACAAAGCTCCATGACGCATGTCATCAGTATGCTCCATGGTCTTCTCATCATAATGCTCCATGGCCTTCTCATCACAATGCTCCAAGACCCCTATAATCACAATGCTCCTTGCCGCTTTTCATCTCAATGCTCCATGAACCCTGTCATCACAATGCACCATGCCCATCATCATAATGCTTCATGCTCTTGTCATCACAATGAAACCAAAATGCTCCATGACCTCTGTCATTACCATGCTCCAAACCCTAGTGATCACAGTGTTCCATAACACTTGTCATCACAATGCCCAATGACGCTCGTCATCACAATTATCAATGGTCTTCTCATCAAAATGCTCCATAAACTTTGTCATCACAATGCTCAATACACTTGTCATCACAATGTTGCTTGACACTTGTCGTCAGTATGCTCCTTGAACCTTGTCATGACAAGGCTCCATGCCTTTTTCATCACAATGATCCATGCCCTTTTCATCACAATACTCCAAGACCCCTGTAATCACAATGTCCCATGCACTTGTCATCACAAAGCTCCATGATGCATGTTATCAGAATGCTCCATGGCCTTCTCATCACAATGCTATTAGCACTTGTCATCACAATGCTCCAAGACCCCTGTAATCACAATGCCCCATGCCTCTTTTAGTGAGAATGCTCCATGATAATTGTCATCACAAGGCTCCATGGTCCGCTCATCACAATGCTCCAGGACGTTGTCATCAAAATGCTCCATTCCCTTGTCATCTCAATACTCCATGGATATTTTCAGCTCAATGCTCCATGACCTTCTCATCACAATGCTCCATGACCCCTGTCATCACAATGCTCCATGACCACAGTAATCACAATGCTCCATGACCCCTGACAACACAATGATCCTGGACTCTTGTCATCAAAATACTCCATGACACTTGTCATCACAAGATCCATGCTCATGTCATCCCAATGTTCCATGTCCCCTGTAATCACAATACTCCGTGACGCTTGGCATCACAGTGCTCCATCACCCTTGTCATCACAATGTCCCATGCCTTTGTCAGAAAAATTCTACATGACCTTGTCATCACAATGTTCCATGCACTTGTCATCACAATCCTCCATGAACCTTGGGATCACATTGCTTCATGCCCTTGTCATCAAAATGCTCCATGCTCCTTGAAATCAAAATGATCCATGAACTCTGTCATCACTATGATCCAAACCCTTGTGATCACAATGTTCCATAACACTTGTCATCACAATGCTCCATGATGCCTGTCATCACAATACTCCATGCCCTTGTCATCACAATGCTCCATGACCTTTGTCATCACAATGCACAATACACTTGTCATCACAATGCTCCCTGGCACTTGCCATCAGTATGCACTTGAACCATGTCATGACAATGCTCCATGCCTTTTTCATCACAATGGTCCATGCCCTTTTCATCACAATGCTCCAAGACTCCTGTAATCACAATGCTCCATGCCTTTTTCAGCAAAATGCTACAAGACCTTGTCACCACAAACCTCCATGCGCTTGTCATCACAATCCTCCATGAACCTTGGGATCACATTGCTTCATGGTCTTGGCATCACAATGCTCCATGCTCCTTGAAATCAAAATGATCCATGACCACTTTCATCACAATGCTCTAAATGCTTGTGATCACAATGTTCCATAACACGTGTCATCACAACGCTCCATGATGCCTGTCATCACAATACTCCATGCCCTTGTCATCACAATGTGCCATGACCATTGTCATCACAATGCTCAATACACTTGTCATCACAATGCTCCCTGACATTTGTCGTCAGAATGCTCCTTGAACACTCTCATAAAAAGACTCCATGCCTTTTTCATCACAATGCTCCATCCAAATGTCATCACAATACTCCACAAGCTTGTCATCACAATGCTCCATGACACTTGTCATCACAATGCTCCATGACCCCTGTCATCACAATGCTCCATGACACCTGTTATCACAATGCTCCATGGCTCTTGTAATTAGAGTGCTCCATGACACTCGTCATCAACATAATCCATGGACTTCTCATCACTATGCTCCACGGTCTTGCCATCACAATGATCCATTCCCTGATCATCACAATGCTCCAAGTCCCTTGTCATCACATTTCTCCACGTCCTCCTCATAACAATGCTACATGACATTTCTCATCACAATGTTACATGCTCTTGTCATCACAATTCTCCATGCACTTGTCATCGCAATGCTCCATGACCCCTGTCATAGCAAGCTCTATGCCCTTCTCATCACAATGCATCACGCCCTTGTCATCAAAATTCTCCATGACCTTTGTCATCACAAAGCTCCTTGATCCTTGGCATCACAATGCTCCATGCTATTGTCATCACAATGCTCCATGAACCCTCTCATCACATTGCTCAATGCCGTTGTCATCACAATGCTCCATGACCCCTGTCATAACAATGCTCCAGGACCCCTGGCATCACAATATTCCATGGCCTTCTCATAACACTTCCCCATGACCCTTGTCATCACAGTGCTCCAGGACCCCTGTATTCACAATGCTCCATGCCCTTGTCATCACAAAGCTCCATGACACATGTCATCAGAATGCTCCATGGCTTTCTCATCACAATGCTCCATGCCCTTGTCATCTCAATGCTCCATGAACCCTGTCATCACAATGCACCATGCCCATCATCATAATGCTTCATGCTATTGTCATCACAATGAAATCAACATGCTCCATGACCTCTGTCATCACAATGCTCCAAACCCTTGTGATCAAAATGTTCCATATCACTTGTCATCACAACGCCCCATGACGCTCATCATCACAATTATCCATGGTCTTCTCATCACAATGCTCCATGACATTTGTCATCACAATGTTCCATAACCCCTCTAATCACAATGCTCTCTGACAATTGTCATCGCAGTGTACCATGACCCTTGTCATCACAATGCTCCATGCGCTTGTCATCACAATACTTCTTTACCATTGTCATTCACAATCCTCCGTGAACATTGGCACCACATTACTTCATGCCCTTGTCATCACAATGCTCCATGCTCCTTGAAATCAAAATGATCCATGACCTCTGTCATCACAATGCTCCAAACCCTTGTGATCACAATTTTCCATAACACTTGTCATCAAAACGCTCCATGATTCCTTTCATCACAATACTCCATGCACTTGTCATCACAATGCTCCATGAACTTTGTCATCACAATGCTCAATACACATGTCATCACAATGCTCCCTGACACTTGTCGTCAAAATGCTCCTTGAAACCTATCATGAAAAGTCTCCATGCCTTTTTCATCACAATGCTCCATGCCCTTTTCATCACAATGCTCCATGCCATTGTCATCACAATACTCCACAAGCTTGTCATCAGAATGCTCCATGAGCCTTGTCATCAGAATGCTCCATGACCCCTGTCATCACAATGCTCTATGACACCTATCATCACAATGCTTCATGCCCCTTGTCATTACAGTGCTCCATGACGCTCATCATTACAATTTTCCATGGTCTTCTCATCACAATGCTCCACGATTTTGCCATCACAATGCTCCATGCCCTGGTCATCACAATGCTACATGTCCTTTGTCATCAAAATTCCCCACGTCCTTTTCATCACAATGTTCCATGACACTACTCATCACAATGCTTCATGCTCTTGACATCACAATTCTCCACGCACTTGTCATCGCAATGCTCCATGACCCCTGTCATAGCAAGCTCCATGTGCTTGTAATCTCAATGCTTCACGACCTTGTCATGAAAATTCTCAATGGCCCTTGTCATCACAATGCTCCAAGCCCTTGACATCACAATGTTCCATTACCTTTGTCATCACAATCCTCCATGACACATGGCATCACAATGCTTCATGCCATTGTCATCACAATGGACCATGACCTATGTCATCACAATGCTCCCTGACACCTGTCTTCACAATACTCCGTGACCTTGTCAACACAATGTCCCATGCCCTTGTCAGCACAATGTGCCATGCCCACTGTCATCACAATAATCCATGAAACTTGTCAGACCAATGCTCCATGCCCCTTTTCATCTCAGAACACCATGAACCCTGTCATCACAATGCACCATGGCCATCATCATAAGGCTTCATGCTATTGTCATCACAATGAAATCAAAATGCTCCATGATCTCTGTCTTCACAATGCTCCAAACCCTTGTGATCACAATGTTCCATAACACTTGTTATCGCATCGCCCCATGACGCTCGTCATTACAATTATCCATGGTCTTCTCATCACAATGCTCCATGACATTTGTCATCACAAAGCTCAATAAACTTGTCATCACAATGCTCCCTGCCACTTTTCGTCAGTATGCTCCTTGAACCCTGTCATCACAAGGCTCCATGCCTTTTTCATCACAATGATCCATGCCCTTTTCATCACAATGCTCCAAGACACCTGTAATCAAATGGCCCCATGACGTTATCATCACAAAGCTCCATGACGCATGTCATCAGTATGCTCCATGGCCTTCTCATCACAATGCTCCATGCCCTTCTCATCACAATGCACCACGACCTTGTCATCAAAATGCTCCATGACATTGTTCATTCCAAAGCTCCATGACCCTTGGTATCACAATGCCCCATGCCATTGTCATCACAATGCTCCATGAACACTCTCATCCCATTGTTCCATGCCCTTGTCATCACAACGCTCCATGACGCTTGTCATCACAACGCACGATGCCCATCTCATCACAATGCTCCATGCCCTTGTCATTACAATCCTCCATGACCCATGTATCACAGTGTTCCGTGCCCTTGTCATCACAATGCTCCATGCCCAATCTCATCACAATAATCCGTAAACTTTTCAGACCAATGCTCCATAACCTTATCATCACAATGCTCCATTATCACTGTCATAACAATGTTCCATGAACCCTGCCATCACCGTGTTCCACGGCCTTGTCATCACATGGCTCCATGAACCTTGTCATCACAATGCTCCAAGACCCCTGTAATCACAATGCTCCATGCCCTTGTCATCACAAAGCTCCATGACGCATGTCATCAGTATGCTCCATGGTCTTCTCATCATAATGCTCCATGGCCTTCTCATCACAATGCTCCAAGACCCCTATAATCACAATGCTCCTTGCCGCTTTTCATCTCAATGCTCCATGAACCCTGTCATCACAATGCACCATGCCCATCATCATAATGCTTCATGCTCTTGTCATCACAATGAAACCAAAATGCTCCATGACCTCTGTCATTACCATGCTCCAAACCCTAGTGATCACAGTGTTCCATAACACTTGTCATCACAATGCCCAATGACGCTCGTCATCACAATTATCAATGGTCTTCTCATCAAAATGCTCCATAAACTTTGTCATCACAATGCTCAATACACTTGTCATCACAATGTTGCTTGACACTTGTCGTCAGTATGCTCCTTGAACCTTGTCATGACAAGGCTCCATGCCTTTTTCATCACAATGATCCATGCCCTTTTCATCACAATACTCCAAGACCCCTGTAATCACAATGTCCCATGCACTTGTCATCACAAAGCTCCATGATGCATGTTATCAGAATGCTCCATGGCCTTCTCATCACAATGCTATTAGCACTTGTCATCACAATGCTCCAAGACCCCTGTAATCACAATGCCCCATGCCTCTTTTAGTGAGAATGCTCCATGATAATTGTCATCACAAGGCTCCATGGTCCGCTCATCACAATGCTCCAGGACGTTGTCATCAAAATGCTCCATTCCCTTGTCATCTCAATACTCCATGGATATTTTCAGCTCAATGCTCCATGACCTTCTCATCACAATGCTCCATGACCCCTGTCATCACAATGCTCCATGACCACAGTAATCACAATGCTCCATGACCCCTGACAACACAATGATCCTGGACTCTTGTCATCAAAATACTCCATGACACTTGTCATCACAAGATCCATGCTCATGTCATCCCAATGTTCCATGTCCCCTGTAATCACAATACTCCGTGACGCTTGGCATCACAGTGCTCCATCACCCTTGTCATCACAATGTCCCATGCCTTTGTCAGAAAAATTCTACATGACCTTGTCATCACAATGTTCCATGCACTTGTCATCACAATCCTCCATGAACCTTGGGATCACATTGCTTCATGCCCTTGTCATCAAAATGCTCCATGCTCCTTGAAATCAAAATGATCCATGAACTCTGTCATCACTATGATCCAAACCCTTGTGATCACAATGTTCCATAACACTTGTCATCACAATGCTCCATGATGCCTGTCATCACAATACTCCATGCCCTTGTCATCACAATGCTCCATGACCTTTGTCATCACAATGCACAATACACTTGTCATCACAATGCTCCCTGGCACTTGCCATCAGTATGCACTTGAACCATGTCATGACAATGCTCCATGCCTTTTTCATCACAATGGTCCATGCCCTTTTCATCACAATGCTCCAAGACTCCTGTAATCACAATGCTCCATGCCTTTTTCAGCAAAATGCTACAAGACCTTGTCACCACAAACCTCCATGCGCTTGTCATCACAATCCTCCATGAACCTTGGGATCACATTGCTTCATGGTCTTGGCATCACAATGCTCCATGCTCCTTGAAATCAAAATGATCCATGACCACTTTCATCACAATGCTCTAAATGCTTGTGATCACAATGTTCCATAACACGTGTCATCACAACGCTCCATGATGCCTGTCATCACAATACTCCATGCCCTTGTCATCACAATGTGCCATGACCATTGTCATCACAATGCTCAATACACTTGTCATCACAATGCTCCCTGACATTTGTCGTCAGAATGCTCCTTGAACACTCTCATAAAAAGACTCCATGCCTTTTTCATCACAATGCTCCATCCAAATGTCATCACAATACTCCACAAGCTTGTCATCACAATGCTCCATGACACTTGTCATCACAATGCTCCATGACCCCTGTCATCACAATGCTCCATGACACCTGTTATCACAATGCTCCATGGCTCTTGTAATTAGAGTGCTCCATGACACTCGTCATCAACATAATCCATGGACTTCTCATCACTATGCTCCACGGTCTTGCCATCACAATGATCCATTCCCTGATCATCACAATGCTCCAAGTCCCTTGTCATCACATTTCTCCACGTCCTCCTCATAACAATGCTACATGACATTTCTCATCACAATGTTACATGCTCTTGTCATCACAATTCTCCATGCACTTGTCATCGCAATGCTCCATGACCCCTGTCATAGCAAGCTCTATGCCCTTCTCATCACAATGCATCACGCCCTTGTCATCAAAATTCTCCATGACCTTTGTCATCACAAAGCTCCTTGATCCTTGGCATCACAATGCTCCATGCTATTGTCATCACAATGCTCCATGAACCCTCTCATCACATTGCTCAATGCCGTTGTCATCACAATGCTCCATGACCCCTGTCATAACAATGCTCCAGGACCCCTGGCATCACAATATTCCATGGCCTTCTCATAACACTTCCCCATGACCCTTGTCATCACAGTGCTCCAGGACCCCTGTATTCACAATGCTCCATGCCCTTGTCATCACAAAGCTCCATGACACATGTCATCAGAATGCTCCATGGCTTTCTCATCACAATGCTCCATGCCCTTGTCATCTCAATGCTCCATGAACCCTGTCATCACAATGCACCATGCCCATCATCATAATGCTTCATGCTATTGTCATCACAATGAAATCAACATGCTCCATGACCTCTGTCATCACAATGCTCCAAACCCTTGTGATCAAAATGTTCCATATCACTTGTCATCACAACGCCCCATGACGCTCATCATCACAATTATCCATGGTCTTCTCATCACAATGCTCCATGACATTTGTCATCACAATGTTCCATAACCCCTCTAATCACAATGCTCTCTGACAATTGTCATCGCAGTGTACCATGACCCTTGTCATCACAATGCTCCATGCGCTTGTCATCACAATACTTCTTTACCATTGTCATTCACAATCCTCCGTGAACATTGGCACCACATTACTTCATGCCCTTGTCATCACAATGCTCCATGCTCCTTGAAATCAAAATGATCCATGACCTCTGTCATCACAATGCTCCAAACCCTTGTGATCACAATTTTCCATAACACTTGTCATCAAAACGCTCCATGATTCCTTTCATCACAATACTCCATGCACTTGTCATCACAATGCTCCATGAACTTTGTCATCACAATGCTCAATACACATGTCATCACAATGCTCCCTGACACTTGTCGTCAAAATGCTCCTTGAAACCTATCATGAAAAGTCTCCATGCCTTTTTCATCACAATGCTCCATGCCCTTTTCATCACAATGCTCCATGCCATTGTCATCACAATACTCCACAAGCTTGTCATCAGAATGCTCCATGAGCCTTGTCATCAGAATGCTCCATGACCCCTGTCATCACAATGCTCTATGACACCTATCATCACAATGCTTCATGCCCCTTGTCATTACAGTGCTCCATGACGCTCATCATTACAATTTTCCATGGTCTTCTCATCACAATGCTCCACGATTTTGCCATCACAATGCTCCATGCCCTGGTCATCACAATGCTACATGTCCTTTGTCATCAAAATTCCCCACGTCCTTTTCATCACAATGTTCCATGACACTACTCATCACAATGCTTCATGCTCTTGACATCACAATTCTCCACGCACTTGTCATCGCAATGCTCCATGACCCCTGTCATAGCAAGCTCCATGTGCTTGTAATCTCAATGCTTCACGACCTTGTCATGAAAATTCTCAATGGCCCTTGTCATCACAATGCTCCAAGCCCTTGACATCACAATGTTCCATTACCTTTGTCATCACAATCCTCCATGACACATGGCATCACAATGCTTCATGCCATTGTCATCACAATGGACCATGACCTATGTCATCACAATGCTCCCTGACACCTGTCTTCACAATACTCCGTGACCTTGTCAACACAATGTCCCATGCCCTTGTCAGCACAATGTGCCATGCCCACTGTCATCACAATAATCCATGAAACTTGTCAGACCAATGCTCCATGCCCCTTTTCATCTCAGAACACCATGAACCCTGTCATCACAATGCACCATGGCCATCATCATAAGGCTTCATGCTATTGTCATCACAATGAAATCAAAATGCTCCATGATCTCTGTCTTCACAATGCTCCAAACCCTTGTGATCACAATGTTCCATAACACTTGTTATCGCATCGCCCCATGACGCTCGTCATTACAATTATCCATGGTCTTCTCATCACAATGCTCCATGACATTTGTCATCACAAAGCTCAATAAACTTGTCATCACAATGCTCCCTGCCACTTTTCGTCAGTATGCTCCTTGAACCCTGTCATCACAAGGCTCCATGCCTTTTTCATCACAATGATCCATGCCCTTTTCATCACAATGCTCCAAGACACCTGTAATCAAATGGCCCCATGACGTTATCATCACAAAGCTCCATGACGCATGTCATCAGTATGCTCCATGGCCTTCTCATCACAATGCTCCATGCCCTTCTCATCACAATGCACCACGACCTTGTCATCAAAATGCTCCATGACATTGTTCATTCCAAAGCTCCATGACCCTTGGTATCACAATGCCCCATGCCATTGTCATCACAATGCTCCATGAACACTCTCATCCCATTGTTCCATGCCCTTGTCATCACAACGCTCCATGACGCTTGTCATCACAACGCACGATGCCCATCTCATCACAATGCTCCATGCCCTTGTCATTACAATCCTCCATGACCCATGTATCACAGTGTTCCGTGCCCTTGTCATCACAATGCTCCATGCCCAATCTCATCACAATAATCCGTAAACTTTTCAGACCAATGCTCCATAACCTTATCATCACAATGCTCCATTATCACTGTCATAACAATGTTCCATGAACCCTGCCATCACCGTGTTCCACGGCCTTGTCATCACATGGCTCCATGAACCTTGTCATCACAATGCTCCAAGACCCCTGTAATCACAATGCTCCATGCCCTTGTCATCACAAAGCTCCATGACGCATGTCATCAGTATGCTCCATGGTCTTCTCATCATAATGCTCCATGGCCTTCTCATCACAATGCTCCAAGACCCCT
>NW_028293774.1:0-20258 GCF_964341445.2 Mesoplodon mirus | reverse complement strand
AGGGTGTGGCCGGCGGCTGCTCCGGGCTCTCCAGAAGCAAAAGGCAGAGGAGAGCCTGGCCCAGGGTACGGGGGGAGGGAGCTCCGTGGACTGGAGAGGGAAGGAGCTGAGGCAGGAGGGAACAGGTGTGAGCACTGAAGCTCCCAAACCACCGCAAGCCCACCCCGTGCCTGCCCCCTGGGAAGCAGAACCCAGGTGTGGCTGGGCCCCAGGCAGAGATGCAGGGGCCTGGCTGGATGCCCATCCTGGGACAGGCACACCCACCCTGGCCTCTGGCCCCCAGCTGGGCTGCAGGTGCACTCTGCATGCCCGTCTGGGTCACCTGTGTGCCAGGTGGACACCGCCTCCCACATGCCTGCCCTGCCCCCACTCTCAGACCTCCACCCAGCACTTGCCTCTGCACCCCAGGCCCCCCAGCTCTCCGCGTGAACACGAGCGGGGGCGTCCCCATTCACCATCGGGGACACCGGCCCCTCCACCTGGGCCGAGGCCGAGCCCAGCCCGCAGGCCTCTCCCCAGGCCCCACCCCACTTGCCGCTGTGTCTCCAGGCAAGTTCCTGCCCATCTCTGGGCAGACCTGACTTTCCCCATCAAACGTGGAGATGAAATCCTTGCAGTGCACGAGTCCGGGCAGTGTCTCCCCACCTCCCAGCAGCACCCCCATCCCTGCCGGGTGACTTGGATTTTCTGGGGCTAGGAGACGAGGGATTGTCCCGAACCCCAAGTCTAGGGCTCCCCGACTCTACTCTGGAAGCCCGGCACCCGGAAGGCGCCGGGGTCCCGAGGGGCCTCACCACGTGGCCCGGGGCCCGCTGGACGACAGGGAGGGCGAGGGGACAGCCCACGGCCCCTGAAGGCCACTGACCGGACACTGCGCAAACAGCTCAAATTCGCTTTAATGGGGGGCGGCTCCCAGGTCCTGCCTGGGCCCCAAGGGGCTGGCGCTGGTGGGCACCGCGGCCTGCTTGCCCTTGCTGCCCTGCCTCCCCTTCCTGGCAGTCGGGTTGCCGGCCTTCCTCTTGCCCGAGGGCTTGGCGGTGGGGGCCCCCCCCGGGCGGGGCGGCGGCTCCTCATCCAGCACCTTGAAGTTGTAGAAGTAGTCCATGTCGGACACGGTATCTAGGACCTCGGGCACGCTGTAGTCCGAGGACTGCAGCTCGTCGGGCAGGTGCAGCGAGCGGATGTCGCTGGACGAGTCCCTGCCGCCCCCGCTGTCGGGCAGGGAGGGCCCAGGGGGCTTGCACGGGGCCCCAGCGGGCTCGGCGCCACCCGGCAGGCAGTCAAAGAGCTTCATCGTGTCCTCGAGCATCACCTTCTTGGGCGTCCTGAAGGCCCTGGCCACCTCAGGGGTCCTGGCCTCGCCTGCCCCCAGCGGGACCGCCTTGGGCTTCGTGGGGCCCGGCGGGTACAGCGGGCCGGGCCCGGCGCCGGGGGGCGGTTCCTTGAAGGCGAAGGTCAAGGGCTCACCAGGCCCATCCAGCCAGGTCAGGCGGCCCTTGAGAGGGCCATAGGCGCCAGGGGGCAGCGTGGCCTCGGCGGGCAGCGTGGTGAGCAGCAGGGGCAGCTTGCTCTCCTTGGGGGGCAGCGGGGGCGCCAGGCCTTGCTTGATCAAGGCGGGGGGCAGCTCCGTGAAGGCGGGGGGCCCTCTGTCCCCTACGAAGCCCAGGGCCTCGGCCCCGGCTCCCTTGGACTGGAAGCAGGGCATGCGGTACCAGGGCCCCGCGGGGGGCGGCTGGTAGTGGCAGAAGAGTGGGGGCAGCGGGGGCGGCACCGGGGCCCTGAGGCAGTGCTGTGCCTCGGGGAAGTAGGTGCCTGGCGAGGCGGGGCCCCCAGCCGCCAGCTTGTACAGGGACGACTGGCCAAAGTCGGTGGTGGCCCACTCGATTCGGTAGACGCGGGGGTCAAAGAAGCAGCCGCAGGGCGCCATCTGGAAACCTGTGGCCAGGGAGGGCGGCCCTGAGAGGGGCAGTTCTGGGACCCGCCTGGGGTGGACGGGGTCCAAACTGTGGGGCACGTCTGGGGCATGGAGAACACGGACCAATTTGGGAGTCCATTTGGGGAACAGGGACATAGGCTTTGCCTTTGGGGCCCTCTCTAGAGGTCAGGGGCCCCAGGCCTTGCTTCGGGGGCCCATCTGGGGGGCTGGGGACACCGGCCTGCCTTTGGGAGACCTGTTTGGGGAACAAGAAACATAGGCTTTGCCTTCAGGGCCCCATCTAGGGGATGAGGGACACAGACCTTGGTCCAGGGGTCTCTTTGGGGGACAGGGATTCGGGCCTTGCCTTCGGAGGAGGGAGCCATCTAGGGTCAAGGGTGGGAGCAAGATGCCCCTGCCCACTCCCCGGTCATCAAAGGTTGGTGGGAGGCCGGTACCTGCTGGAGGAGCTGGAAACACCTCTTTCTCCAGGTTTGGGGGGTGATAGACGTTGGAGGAACCTGTGGACAAAAACAGGCAGCTGGGTGGGGTCCTGAGGCTGGCGGGCAGAGCCCTGGTCCCTGCCCCGATGGGTGCCCCCCAGCCTCGTACCCGCAGTGGGAAGAGGCTCTGTGCAGGCGGAAGCAGGCTGGCTGCCGGGCCCTTTGGTGGCGTCCAGGCTCCAGGGACTGAAGGCTTCTTGGGGAGCGGCGGGTGCGTAGAAGGGTTTGGGGTGCTGCATGGGGAGGCGGGGGCCTGGCCAGGCAGGCCAGGAGGGCAGCAGTTGGGAGCACAGGCAGCCCACCCAGAGAGGAGGCTCACTGTCCTGTGTAGTTCTGTTTCTACGGTTACTCCAGGCACAGGCTGTGGCCCGCCCACTGGTCAGGGTTCCGAGTAAGGGGTGGGGGAGGGGCAGGGCAGGCAGGGGCAGATGGGAAACCAAGGCAGCCAGAGATGGGCGTCACAGAGAGCATGGTGGACACTGGGCCCGGTCTGCCGCCTTCCGCCTCCCACCTCTGCCAGCAATGCCTGCCTGACAGCTCCAAGGCCCCTTCCTTCAGGCAGCCCGCCCTGATCCACACCCACACAGGCCAAGGCCCCATCTCATGAGCTATGGTGGCTTGTTTGTGGTCAAGGCCTTTGGGCACCAGCAGTGGCCAGTATGGGGCTGGTGAATGAGTGAGGAAGGAGGGAGCTGCGGGGATGGGGATGGTGGGGGAAAGCTGGGGTGGGGTGGGGGGTGGAGCAGCATGAGACAGCCTTGGGGTCACAAAAAGGCCTGGGCTTTAAAAGAATAAAACTTATTGCCTTCTCATTCCTTGGGGAGCCCGCTGGGCGCTCAGACACCCCTGCCCGCCCCTGCAGCTACCTGTAGGCGTTGGCCTTGTGCTTGGGCAGGAAGACGAAATTGGGCGGCACCGGTCCCAGCAGCATCTCGCTGTGAGGAGGGCGGGAGCAGGGTCAGGCCTGGGGCGGGGTGGCCCCCGGCCCAGCTGGCCCCACACCCGCTGGCTCCCTGGTGCACTATCTCCCAGGGCATCGGCGGTTCCCGGGCACCTGATGCGGATCCAGTCGGCCGCCTTCTGGCTGGCCATGAGCGTCTCCAGGTAGTCGCGGCCCAGGTAGTAGGGCGGCCGCTCGTTGATCCTCTGCGGGAGCTGCTCCAGCAGGCCCACGGGCACGTACCTACAGACGGGGGGCGGGCGGCGGGAACGGGGTTGGGCCAGGCCTCCCCAAGACACCCCGCCCCGCCACCCCGATCCCACCTGCACAGGAAGGAGAGCCACTCAAGGAGGAAGTGGCGTGTCTTCTCCACGCCCTGCGTGTCCGAGCCCCAGTGCTCCAGGCCGTAGTGTGCGAAGTCCCGCAGGATGTCCAGGCACTCAGACGACGAGATGTCCCAATGCCGCTGCTCCTTGATCTCCGTGAACAGCCACGGCTTGAGCAGGGCGCTGCTGCAGACGGGCGGTGGTCAGCAGGCCGGTGGCGGAACCCCAGCCCCCAAACCCATGGTCCCCAACCTCCCGGCCATGCTCACACAACCTGCAAAGCCCAAGAGTTCCAAGCCACAACCCTGAGCCCACAGCTACAGAAAGTTCCAGTACCCTTCACCCCGGCCCCATAAGCAGCCACCTCTGACATCTCCCTGCCCGGGGAATAACAGAGCAGTGGGTGGGCTGGCGGGCTGGGGGCACCGGCGTTGGGCACAAACTCAGACGCGCCCTCACCTTCCCCGAGCTGCAGGCTGGGCGTTCAGGGGCAGCCCTGGCTGGTTCTTTGTATCCCCGCCCCGGGCACACTTACCGGGCGATCATGATCCCAGCGACGCCAGTCTGCATGGCGCGGTTGGCGTCCTCGGACGACAAGATGTCCCCGTTTCCTGAGGGACAGAGACTGGGGCCTCAGGGAGCTGTGTGCAGGCAGGGATGCCGGGGCTTTGGGAGTTCTCGTCAGCCCAGCAGCATTCCCCATCGGGGCACGAGGGGGCCCAGGTGAGGAGTGGGCCCCGGTGCGTGGCCTCTGGTGGCAGGGGACCCACCGAAAAGGGGCATGGGGCTGGCTGCTGTCACGCACTGCTCGATGTAGTGCCAGTCGGCCAGCTTGGTGTAGCGCTGCTCCAGCGAGCGGCCCTGGAGCTGGAGGAGAGGCAGCCAGGTAGGGAGGGAGGGAGGGGCAGGGGGCGGAGAATCAGACAGAGACAGAGAGAGAGAAAGACCCAGAGAGCCCGGGAGAGACAGACTGAGAGAGACAGACAGACACACAGACGGACAGGTGGAGACAGAGATGGAGGGAGAGCCAAAGACCAGGAGGGAGGAGCAGGAAGGGAGGAATGGTTAGAAAGGGATGCGCCTCGGGGGTCCCAACACCCGCTGCGCCCCGAGTGAATTGGAGTTGACGGCCCTCATGATACCCCAGCCCAACACATCACCAATCCCACTAGCAAGCATGCTTTATCTGTTTGACAAGTGTTTCTGATACCTGGCATCCCTAGCATCCCTGGCCTCACATCCTGTGCCCACAATTCCCAGGCTCTGGAAATTCCCTGCCATCCTCCCGGAAGACACACTCACTCAGGAAGCCCCCTAGAAACTCCTCTTCCTCCTCATCAGTGTCCACATGCCTGGCCGTGGCTGTCCATCTGCCAGCCCAGCCTCCTCTCCCACCACCTCTGTGCCGGCTCTCCACCCTTCTTCGGAGCTGCCCCAGAACCTTTCCAAAAATGCCTTTTCCTCCCTCTCAGCTCAGCCAGCGCCGGCTTCCCTCCTGGAGGGGATGCCTGAAAAACAGTGGGCGTTCCTGGACCTGAAACACATGTGTCCAAGCCTGGACTCTTGGGTGCAAACAATCAAGCTGAAAACGGGGATGGGGGGTGGTGGGCCAGTGTAAGGATTCAAGGGGATGTCTAGCCAGCTGGGACCAGGGCCCGCGAGGGGGCGCCAGGCTGGCTCTGGCTCTTGCCTTGTGTCCTCTCATCTCCCCCCCTTCCCCCACCCCTGCAGGACGGGCCCCTCCGCGCACCAGGGACAGTTCTGCGTCTTACAGGCTGCAACCCCAGGCTGTCTGCACAACGGGACTCAGAGCCACAGTTAGGGGGTGTGGATGACACGAGGGTGGGGGGGGGCGAGTGCATTTGGGGACGGAGCCGGCAGCTGCGTTTGCAGAGCAAGCTGGGTCTTCAGTTTGAAGGGGGACCGGGGTCACCTGTGGGTGCGCCCCCAGCTGCTCCCCACCGCGCCTGCTGGCGCCTTACAGAGCGTGTGTCTCCCATCCCGCCCCCAGGTGATGGTGAGCAACCCCCATTCCCTGGGGCTGCAGGCTGTCATCTACGAGGATGGCTACACCTACGACGGGAACACCAAGCACAGACTGGTGAGCTCGCTCCTCCCCCGCCCCCTCCCCCGCCAAACCCAGATCAACGGGAGAGGGGCTCCGCCTTGGCCGACTGGCCCAGACAGGTCCAGCCGCCTCAGGGTGTCCCTCGTCGGACCTCCTTCCTGCTTCCCTTCCTTACACACACCCAGATAAGGTGCTGTGGAATGTTGAGGGGACACAGCCCCCACCCCTCCCCCACCCCAGGCAGGCCGCAGTCCCCCAGAGAGTGAGGGCAGCAGGTGTCACACAGAAGGGTCAAGGAGGATGTGGTGGGGAGCCTGACCCACCCGGGGAGGGCGTGACACCTGAGTTAGCTGGGTAAACCCAGGCATCAGGAGACAAGCCGTGGCTACCGGGAGGGTCTTGGCCAAATATGGGTCTGGGGGATCCATAGGGCGGAGCCAGGCCTCACAGTCACACCAGGGAGTTGGGACTTGACCCCAGACCACAACAGACTCTTTGGATCAGACCATGTCACATCACAGCTAAGTAGGAGGGGAAACTAAGTCACGCCCCACTCTGGGTCCCCGGGACAAAGGCAGGGAGCTTGGAGAAGGGGGGTCATTCCCATGAGCTTCCAGAAGCCTTTCACGGGCTTAGAACCAGAGGCAGGCTGGATGGCTCCCGGGTTCCTCCTCCCAACACCCCCATCCTGCCCTCCGTCTCTCCTGAACCCTGACTGCGGGATCACCCTGGGCTGTTCCACTCTTGTAGCTGCATTTTCTCTTTTGCTTCTGCAGAACATTTCACTGAAGCAGCAGCAGCACTGGGGCAGGGCTGACCCCACCTTCACCTCCAGGTATGTCATCACCCGGATGGCAGTGGTGGGTGGCCCCTTAGCAGGAGCCAAGGAATCAGGGCCGAGATCCAGACCCCCCACTCCAAGGACAGTAAGGCGAGAACGATTAAACTCTTACGGAGAGACAAATACCATATGATATGACTTATTTGTGGAATCTAAACCGTGACACAAATGGACTTATTTATGAAATAGAAACAGACTCAGATATAGAGAACAGACTTGTGGTTGCAAAGGGGAAGGGGGAGGTGGGGGAGGGATGGGTTGGGAGTTTGGGGTTAGCAGGTGCAAACTATTATATATAGGATAGGTAAACAACAAGGCCCTACTGTATAGCACAAGAACTAGATTCAATATCCTGTGATAAACCATAATGAATCTGAAAAAGAATATATATACAGGGCTTCCCTGGTGGTGCAGTGGTTAAGAATACGCCTGCCAATGCAGGGGACACGGGTTCAAGCCCTGGTCTGGGAGGATCCCACATGCCGTGGAGCAACAAGGCCCGTGTGCCACAACTACTGAGCCTGCGCGTCTGGAGCCTGTACTCCGCAACAAGAGAGGCCGCGACAGTGAGAGGCCCGCGCACCGCGACAAAGAGTGGCCCCCGCTTGCCACAACTAGAGAAAGCCCTCGCACAGAAACGAAGACCCAACACAGCCAAAAATAAAAATAAATTTAAAAATTAAAAATTTTTTTAAAAAGAACAATGAGAAAACATTGTATGCAGCTAGGTGATAATAAAACGGGCTCAGATGCTCTTTTCAATAAGTAATTATATATCAATTAACAAAACTGACTCAAGAAGAGGAAGAAACTAGAGGGAGGGTGGTGCCACCATGTGTGAGCAGATGTTCTTGGTCAATATTCTGGACTGGATGAACAGATGAATGAATGAATGGAGAAATGGATGGATGGATGGATGGATGGATGGATGGATGGATGGATGGGTGGATGCATAGATAAATGAATGAGTGGGTTGTTGATGCTTTTTACTGCAATAACACACACTCCCATTGCCTTGCAGCATAAAGAGACCCACAATATCAACCATCACTCTGGACATAGCCAACAAAGAAATTTCATGCTTGGACCTTAAGCCACTGGTATGACCAAAACTTTTGCTGTCCCATACTCTTTGTCCTTAGTGTTAAGACTGATGACAGCAGGCCTTGGCTGGCTTGTCCCCTAGCGGCTGGCTAAGCTCACACTCAGGATCTGGAAACGGAGGTGATTCTGCCCTGGTTGCCAAGGTCACTGCCCCTTCCCCATCGTCTTCCCCCAGGGCTGTGCCTCAGGACACACCAACCTGGGAGCAGGTGTACTAGCTGGGGGTTATCAGATGGCGGGACCTTAGCGGTGCCCCACAGATCAGGCAGGCTCTTAGGACTTGACTCTGTGAGTCCCAGGCACCTGGACACCGCATTGCGACCCAGGCGCAGGGTTTCCGGTCCCGGCTGCGTCAAGTGCGCCCCCTCGTGGGCTTTCATGGTGCCCTCGCTGACCGGTGTCAGCGTCCCCATCCCCGCCTTGTCTCTCCCCCCCACATCCCCCCGCCGCTGCAGACAGCCCTCATTTCAGTCGGTTGTGACCTGGAGAAGAAGATCGTCATTCAGAAGTGAGTATGTCGATATGGGGTGGGGAGGGGAGAAGTGGGGGGTGGCGAGGTGGGGAGTGGGGACGGGATGAGATGGTCACCATTGCTCCACAACTGCTAAAGTCGGGTGACACTACTCTGTCTGCTTTTGCATACGTTTAACATTTCCATAACGAACAGCTCAATAATTAATCCTAACAGATTAAGTTAGAGTCTACAGTGGGTGGCTGCCCTCTCCCACCACCCCCCCACCGACTTGGTGAAATTTACATGTTCTCCCTGCTCCCTCATCCTTTGCTCATTCCCTTTCTCCCTTTTAGTCCCTGAGTTCCTCATTTTGATGAAAATTGCTCAGAGAGGGCTTCCCTGGTGGTGCAGTGGTTAGGAATCCTCCTGCCAATGCAGGGGACACAGGTTCAAGCCCTGGTCCGGGAAGATCCCACATGCCGCGGAGCAACTCAGCCCATGCGCCATAACTACTGAGCCTGCGCTCTAGAGCCTGCAAGCCACAACTACGGAGCCCGCCTGCCACAACTACTGAGCCCACGTGCCTCGAACCTGTGCCGCGCAACAAGAGAAGCCACCGCAGTGAGAAGCCCACGCACCGCAAGGAAGAACAGCCCCCGCTCGCCGCAACTAGAGAAAGCCCGTGCACAGCAACAAAGATCCAATGCAGCCAAAAATAAATAAATGAAATAAATAAATTTATAAAACTGCTCAGAGATGTTGGGTTTAATCGCCTGCTGAAAATCTGAGGAACTTTGCCTCCAGGATCCATAGTTACTGCAGAGAACGCAGCCATGAGAGACCAGGAAAAAGAAAGGAAGAACCCCTGAAGACTGGCCCAACTGCCCTACGTTTTCCCCTTCGGGCGGTGGTGTGCCAGCAAATGAGCGACAGCCAGTTCTGGGGGGGGCCCAGATTTGTAGCATTTGCCAATTCCCGTGGTGTAAATGCTCCCATGGAGCCTACAGATCACTACCAAAGTGAGTCTCTACTGGCTCATGAAACTCCTGAGGATAGAACAGCTGTCTCTCGGAGCTAGTAAGAGCCAGCCTCAGCGCTCCACTGCATGGGGCAATAATAAAGTCAAGTGACGGTTCTACCAGATTTTCCCCCCAAAAGGGAAACGCTTTATTGAGTCAATAAATGATGTTAGCAGTATTTAGAACATATGTGCAGGAAAGTCTTTAAAACAATCTTTTCAAAGCTGCTGCCATAAAGAGAGTGGGAAAGGTATTTGCCACACGTGTAACTAAAAAGGGACTTGTATCCAGAATTTATAAAGAATTCCTACGAATCAGAAAAAAAAGTATAGAAAAAAATGGGCCAAAGGCTTAAGCACGCACTCCCCAAAAAAGGGGGGAAAAGGCTTATAAACACAAAAAGGTGTTGAAAAAGTGGTCAATTTCATAGAAAAATGAAAATGAACGCTACGATAGAGACCGATACTCGGCAGGAGCATGGCAGAACTGACAAAGCCTGGAAAGTAGTACTATAAGGATGGGAACCCCTCTGGCAGCCTCAGGAACCCCCAGACATTGCCGGTGGGCGTGTACCTTTTTCGGCTGCTTTGGAAAGCACTTCTTTCCACCAGCAATTCCACTCATGCACATCTGCACTGATCTAGGTTCCAGAATGTTCTCAGCAGCATTACTCTGAATAGCTCCAAGCTGGAAGCAGGCCAACTGAAATGTCCATCGACAGAAGGATGGGTAAACCAAGTGCAGGGTTTTGGTACAACAGAATGTCACAGCAGCAAAAACGAACGGGGCAGAATTGCCTGGATGGATCGTACAAATGTGAGCATGGAATCAAAAGAATACACAGCATGATTCTAGTCTTAAAAAAAAAAATCCAAAATCGGGCAAAAATAAACTACAGTCAGCCCTTGTTTCTGCAGGTTCTGCATCCCCGGATTCAACCAGCCAAGGGTGGATCGTGTTTAAGTTCGTGGCTGGTTGAATCTGTGGCTGTGGACCCCGAGGATACAGAGGCCCCACTATGGGACTTGAGCATCCTCGGATTTTGTTATCTACGGCAGATCCTGGACCAATCCCCTGCAGATACCAAGGGAGGACTGCATGTTGCTTAAGAATACATGCACACATGGTAACAGTACAAAGAAAAACAGGGAAAGGAACCGTCTCAAAAGTCAGGACACCCAGCTCCCACATCTCCATGTGTAACATCATTCTCCAATGCAAGGAATTAGGGCTCCTTGGCGAAATGGCTGATTCTAGGCCAGGCAGGAAAGATTCAAGATGAGCCTGGAGCATCTTGGAGAACCAGAAAGTAAGAAAGGGCTCAAAATTCAACCAATGGGGAGATAACATATGTCAAAGGGAACAATTCACAATTCTTTGGTCCCGCATGGGTTCAGGCAGCTTCTCACTACCTTTTGTTGCTCGCAGTGAAATCTCAGCCTGTTACAATGGCGTCCTCGACCCCGTGGCCCTTCAGGACAACTATAGCTACGTCATTGAGAGGTGAGCCCACCCCACACACACACATGACCATTAGGTATGCATGAGCCAAAGGCGAATCAAGAATCATTATTTAAATTTTTATTTATGTATTTGGCCGCACCGCGCCAGCATGAGGAATCTTAGTTCCCCCACCAGGGATTGAAACCCCCTGCAGTGGAAGCTCAGAGTCTTAACCACTGGACCTCCAGGGAAGTCCCAAGAATCATCTTTAAACCGTAATGGAAAAGAAAACAAATTTTTTTTGAAGAAAGGAAAAAAAGAATCATTTTAAAATCGATACCGTGGCAATTGATATCCAGCCCACAAGGAATCCGAGGGAGCGAGCAGACAGGTAGGGAAGGTGGCTGGGCCTTCGGGGAATCAGGGTGATGGGGCAGGGCCCCTGGCCCAGGTCTGCCCAGGCTCTGCCACCTTCTGGGCCAGCCTTCAGGCCACTCCCCAGCCTGCCACCAGCTCCTGGAGCCCGGTCCCCTGTTCATCCCAGCTAGCGGAGTTGGCCAGACACTGTCCAGCCAAGGCAGGAGGGGGTGGCCGGCCAAGGTGACCCCCTCTGCAGGGCGGCACAGAGAGCCCCTCCCACACTGGTGCACACCACCAACCCCCTGGCATGGGAAGACACTCGTGGGTCTTCTACGACGTGACCCTCCCCCCTCCAACACAAGCCAAGAGTCCGTCCCCCACCCAGACCCACGGCCGAGACGGAAACCGGTGCTGCTGGACTTGCCAACCAGTGAGGCTGCAGCCAGAGCGCCTGGGGGCGTGAGAGTGTGTGAGTCAGGGTCTCCAGAGAGAGAGAAGCCACAGGATGTATGTGTGAGACAGAGAGACACAGAGGCACAGAGGCACAGAGAGACAGAGAGAGTGACAGGGACAGAGATTTACTTTAAGGACTTGGTTCCCGGACTGTAGAGGTCTGGTGAGTGCACAGTCTGATGGGGGAGGCTGGGGGCTGGCAGCTCAGGGAAGAGTTGCAGTTCTAGGTCAAGGCCATCTGCAGGCCGACTTCTTTCTTGCTGGGGGAGGCCCATGTTTGTTCTACTCAGGCCTCCAGCTGCACCCACATTAGGGAGAGCACTGCTTTACTGATTTCAATAGTAACCTCTGCCCCAAAGAAGAGCCTCACAGAAACACCCAGAATCTCATCTGACCACAGTCGAGGTGCTGGGGCCCAGCTAAGTGGACCCGGAATGTCAACCACCGCAGGGGTCCCAAGGTCATTTCGACCATGACTCTGACTCCCCCGCTCAGACACGCCTCCATGATCGTGACCCCACGTGCAGGGAAGAAGCGGAGCTGTGGGTGGGTGGACGTCCGGGCGCCTGGTGGGAGCTCGCCCGTGTCTGTGTCCTGCTCTCCCACAGGGAAGCCTACGACCCCAACTTCCGGGGTCAGAAGGCCACGGAGGACCTGGAGGTGCCTTACCACTACGAGAAGCTGGGCTGCCCCATTCTCGTCTACTACGACACCCCATGGAAGCCGGTGGTGGAGCTGTGAGGACCCACCCCCCAGTCCCCCTCCCCGCCAGCCCCCCGCCGCCCTCACCATCATCACAGGCCCCCAGAGCCCTCTCCACCCCTTTGCTCTGGCCGCATCCTCTCCCTGCCTTTTCCCTCCGTAGCTCTCAGCTCACACGTCCCCTCCCCTTCCCCGTCTTAGCTCGGCGCCCTTAACAAAACACCACAGACTCGGGGGGCTTAAACAGCAGACACTGACCTTCTCACAGTCCTAGAGGCCGGAAGTCCAAGTTCAAGGTGTGGGCAGGCTGCTTCCCCCAGGCCTCTCTCCTTGGCCGCAGAGGCTGCCACTTCCCGTGGCATCAGGGCCCACCCTTATGACCTCACTCAACTTTGATTGCCTCGTTAAAGGCCCCACCTCCAAATCCAGTCGCACTGGGTGTTAGGGCTTCACATAGGCATTTGGGGGACACATTTCAGGCCATGCCACTGGCTCTGCCCCCTTCCGTGGATTCTGTCTTCCTTCATTCCGTCCCCATCCCCACGCCGCCCCCACACACCACTGCACTAAATAGCTGTTGACGGACTGAACGGTGGCAGAAACCACTCACACGTGGCAACACTTTGGTTCATTAGAACGTCACGTGTTAGCTCCTCGTGGCCTCAGTCCCACACCCAGGTGAGACTGTGGGCTGGGCATGCCCCTAACTCAGAGCTGCCACATGGTGGGGTGCCTGCCGGCCTGGGGTGAGGAACAAGGGAAGGGTCCCATCAGAGGAGGGGTGTAAGCCCCAACCTGGCAGGAGACAAACGTGCATCCAAAAATAAGTTTTGTTTTTCTCTTTTCTGGCCCCCGCGTCTGACGGGGAACTTAGTTCCCCATCCAGGGATGGAAGCCGGGTACGCGGCAGTGGAAGCCCGGACCCCTAACCACTGGACCACCAGGGAATTCCCCCCCAAATAAGGATTTAGAACAACCTTAATTCACCGCCCTAAATGTATACCTCTGGAATGTTTGCAGGTGTCAAAAAATAAGCAACCCCCAGTCCCTGACCCCGACCTCGTCAGCGTCCTGGCCAAATAAGCAACCCCGACCCCGTCAGCGTCCTGTCCCCACCTGCCACTGCATATCCGCGTTGTCTGTCCCAGAAGTGTCAGCCTGGTGGGGGGAGAGGGTGGCCCTGCCCTGCTCTGCCACCTCCCACCACCCCCAGATGGTCTCACAACACATCAGGGCCCCCAGCCTCCCCCCCCACCGACGGCCCCCCAGCAGCCTTGCCTGTGTATGGTGTGTCCCAGGTGGAGGGAAGGAAAGTTCCAGGAGGTGGTCGAGGCCGAGTACGTCCTGCTGGAGGTGAACGGGCTGTTCACGTACACGTACTCCCTGACGGCCGACATGGCCCTCTGCAGTTCCCAGCCGCAGAACTGGACCACCATCGCCAAGACGGCCGGCGACAAAGGGCCCTTCGCCTGGGACCGAGAGGTAGGGCCTGCGTTCTGATTATTCCCAAAACAGGTCGCAGAAGGCAACGACTGGTCAGGCCCACTGTGTGTTGGGGGCCGACTCAGTCTGTTCAGGCTGCTGTAAAGATCACCATGGACCCTGCGGCTTGTAACAGCAGCATTGGTTTCTCACGGTTCTGGAGACTGAGTCCAAGATCAAGGCGCCAGCAGATTTGGTGTCTGGCTCCTGGGTGGTGCCTTCTGTGTCCTCACATGGCAGAAGGAGGAGGGAGCACTCCTGGGTCCCTTTATAAGGGCGCCAATCTCCTTCAGGAGGGCTCCACTCCCAGGACCTAATCAGCTCCTAAAGGCCCCGCCTCCTAATACATCACCTTCTGGGGTAGGTTTCAACATATGAATGGGGGGGGGCGTGGCAGACATTCAGTCTCTAGATGGGGCGGCAGGGGATGGAAATGTAAGACGCGCACTCTTTGGGAATCTCTCCCAAGGGAATCGGAGACGATGATGGGAGGTGTAGGGACGAAGGCGCTCATGGAGCAGACTGCTGATGATGTGCAAAATTCTGGAACCATCCAAATGCCCGTCATTTAAGGGGCTTGATTATATTTACGGTCCGTTCTGCTCAACGAGCGTTTCTATCACAAACGTTGGTTGGTACACGATTCACAAGGTTATGGTGTCAGCGAAAGGAAGACATCGCATTGTTCCTCTGGGGGTGGGGGGGCTTCTGGCGCATATGAATTAGTTTCCATCCACCCTCGGCCTCTCAACGCCAAGGGCAAGAACACGGCGCAATGAGGCCACGTCACCAGCAGGGGGGCGCGCGCTCTTCGCGCCCAAAGCCGGTTCCGGCGAGAACTCCTGGCTCCTTAATTTTGTATTTGCTTTCTTAAAAGCCCGCAGCCTCACCCGTTCCTTACACCCCATTCCATCGAGTGAGTTTGGTCATATATTTTGGTTGGTGACGTTGGTTTTATTTTTTAACCGAGGTGAAATTCACATAACCGATAATGAACGATTTTAAAGCGTGCAACTCCTAGAACTCGGGTATGCGTTTTGTGCATTCGCAATATTACCCAAACACCACCACCCTGACCGTTTCTTTAAAAAGAAGAAGCCACACACAGAGCTTTGCTTATTTATTATTTTCTGACTGTGCCGGTGTTTGTATTTGCATTCTTTTTATTAGCCCTCTCGTTCAAAGTGGCATGCATGCATTTAAGAGATTGTCCCATTACTTTTTTTTCCCCATCAGCCCTGGTGGCCGATTTTGTAGAACCCTGAGGGCTCTTCTATCAAGACAGAGCCACAGTGACTGCATGTCCAGCACAGTCATTGGATGGGCTGGCTGTTAAACAGCCACTGAACTGCTAAAACACTAAAAACCATGAGGTGGAGCTAGCTGTGGCAAATAAATGGTCTTTAGGCAAAGCAGCTGTCTCCATTTTATTTCACATAGTTTGTATGTGGTCCAGCTTTTTTTCTTTTATTCCCAAAGGATTTTTTTTTTTTTTTTTTTTTTTTTTTTTTTTTTGCGGTATGGACCCAGCTGCTCTGCGGCATGTGGGATCTTCCCGGAACGGGGCACGAACCCATGTCCCCTGCACTGGCAGGCGGACTGTCAACCACTCCGCCACCAGGGAAGGCCCCTTCTCTGCATTTTTAAGAGCTCTTTATAGACCCATGAGATTAAGCTTTTATTTGCGATGTAATTTGCTAATAGTTCCCCCAGTTTGCCTCTTTTGTCTTTCGGTTTTTGCTTACTTTGCCATGCAAAATGAGTTCCTTCTATTCTCTTTCTTTATTTTTGGCTGCACCACGGGGCATGCGGGATCTTAGTTCCCCGACCAGGAATCCGCCCCATGCCCCCTGCAGTGGAAGCGCGGAGTCTTAACCACTGGACCGCCAGGGAAGTCCCGAGTTCCTTATTTCTCATAACGTTGGACTCGCTGCTATTTTTACACTTTTGCTTTGGGAATTTCCATCTCTTCTCTTGTTTACAAGCCTAGCCCCACCCTCCCTTCTGGGTCCACAGGCAAATAGTGCAGAAGATCAAAGTGTAGGCGAGACCCTTAGTATGTGTTTAGCTCAGGGAGCCAGCGTGATGCACCAGTGAAGGGCAAACAGTTGAGTTCAAGGGCATATCCCCCTTTATGTGACACCCCGGGATCTGAAGGCAGGGTGGAGAAGCCACAGCTGCCACCTGGGCACCCACAACTGCTTCCCGAGAAGCCCTGGGGGCTCTGTCTCCCTTCCACCGTCAGGTTCCCCAGGTGTGTTAGTTAGCGAGGGCTTTGTAACAAAAGGACCACAAACCAGATGGGTTAAACACCAGAAATTTATCCTCTCCCAGTTCTGGAGGCCAAAAGTCCCAGATCGAGGTGTCGGTAGGGCTGGTTCCTTCTGAGTCCGTGAGGGAGAATCTGTCCCAGGCCTCTGTCCTGGTTTCTGGTGATTTGCTGGCCATCTTTGCATTCCTTGGCTTGTAGATGCCTCGCCCCAATCGCTTGCTTCATCTTCCCATGGCCTTGTCCCTGTGCGTGTCGTCTCTGGGTCTAAATTTCCCCTTATTCTAAGGACACCAGCCATACTGGATCAGGCCCACTCTAGTGACCTCATGTTCACTTGATTCCCTGTAAAGGCTCCATCTCCAAATAAGGTCACCACCTGAGGTCCTGGGGGTTAGGACTCTGACATATGACTTGTGGGAGGGACTCAACTCAGCCCATAACACCGAGAGCACATGCCATCAGCAGCATCTGATTCATACCAAGACTCACAGCTGCAAGGGACCCTGGTGAGCAGAGCTGTTATGCCTGCAGCCCCCAAAGCTGGGGCAGGCACAGGAGAAGGAAGGTGGGAAGAAGGCTCCACAGTCACCAATCGGCTGGCCTGCCCAGCGGGCACTTGGTCCTGGACTCACACCCCTGGGTGCTGGTGGGTGGTGGCACCGGTGGGGCCGTGTGTGCGGCGGTAGCGCCTGTGGACTGGCACGGTCCTTCCCGGCCCCCGGGGCCAGCAGGCATGTCTCTGTCCTCCTCCCCAGAATTATGTGAGCTGCCACGACCCTAACAACAATGCACCCTTGAGATGGCCCAAAGTCCCGTATCAGATCTTGGGAGGCCCGACAGAGAACAAGGTCGTTTTCGACCAAAGAAACGGCATCTACATCTTCTTCATTTCCATCGTGGATCCATACTACAGGTGAGTCGCCCTGTACCAGGGGCCTCTGGGGGAAGAGCTGGCTCTCTGGGGGCAGGTTGAGGGGGACCCACTTTTCTCCCTCCTCTAGGATGACACTTGTTCACTTCCTAAATAAATCCTCATTCAAAGGCCATGCTGGGTGCGGGGGAACAGCAATGACCAGCAGCCCTGTCCCCGCCCTCAGGGACCAGAGTCACCCTCATGCCATGTCTAACAGGTGGGGTGCAGGGGCCGGTGTAGACTGGCTCCCAAACACGGATCATTAGATATCCAGGGATTTGGCAAGCCGGTTGGCTTCCCGCTGGCAGCTGGAGTACTGACACCACGGAAAGGAAACTGACACTCATTACAGGCCAGCCCAACCCTGCCCCAGGAGCTGGCTGTTAATACTCGCCACCCACTGTGCTGGTTCAGATCATTAACGTCTCCCACTGGAAGGGGGAATATGGGCGGCATTATTCCCCACTCCCCCATCACCTATCCCTTCCAGACCGACACAAAGTCCACCCCCAAAAGCGCGGGGAGACCCTGCCTTCCCTAAAGGCCCCAGACCCTGGACCAGCTCTGGGATGCCACAGGCAGAAGGCATCAGGGTGGGGATGCCCAGGGGAGAGAGGCGGCTGCCTGCAAGGCTCATCCCCTGCCCTCCCTGCACCTTGCCTCCAGCAGAGCCCCCAGCGACTTCCCCCCCTTACCTGGGTGTCCTTCCCTCCATCCTGCCATCCCCACCTGCTCGCAGCCACCTGAGGGACGCTTGTGGCCCCCCTCACGCCCCCCACTCCGCGTCCACTGTGATGAGTGCTATGTTGGTCTCTTCTGCCCGCCCCCCACACTGAGCCTGGGCATGGAGGCGGGGGGGAATCCCTTGTCTCCAGAGCAGGGGACCACAGGGGTCCTGGGGAAAAATACGATCTCTGCTAAAATACGTAAGACGTTACGGAAAAACCCAAACGAACTTTTTGGCCAACACAATACAGAGACGACCACAGATTTATAGAGGATACAAGTTAAGTGGATATAAATGGAACTCAGTGCCCGGAGTCAATGCTCCAGGCCCAGCTCTTGTCCCCGTGAGTTTTAAAACGTTTGCCGGGGGAATTCCCTGGCGGTCCAGTGGTTAGGCTCTGCGCTTTCACTGCCGAGGACCTGGGTTCGATCCTCGGTCGGGGAACTAAGATACCGCAAGCTGAGCAGCATGGCCAAAAAAAAAAATAAAACCAGTTTGCTGGGGTGAAGGGTGAGGCCCCCAAAGGCGGTGCCCCACGGCCTCTCCCTGCCCGCCCCTCGCAGCTACTGTCACCTGGAGACCACCTTCAGCGTCTACGTCTACGGGGCCTTCCCACTGCCCATCTTCCCGCCTGAGATCGCCATCGTCCTGCTCACGGGGGCCACCCTGCTGTCTGTATGGCTGGCCTACATGATCCCCAAGCTGCTGCACACTGAGCAGGGCCTCAGGCTCAAGGGCTTCTGGGTCAGTCTGCACAGGAGATGCAGGAAGTCTTGTGCGTGTGTCTGGGCCAGGCGCTGAGCACGCCCGGGGGTTGGAGGTGGGGTGGCAGGGAGGGGGCAGAGTTGTCTTGAAATAAAGCGTTTGGTGAGAGAGCCGGTAGCAGTGGGTATCACTCATGTTTTGTGGGGTTTCTACACCCACCTGCCTCCCTCAACATTCTGGCACCACAGTCCCTTTGAACTACGGCACCTATGTGGGTTGTCAACAGTGAGAAGGTGGGCGGCCCAAGTCCTAGCGAACAGGAGCTTTTGGAGAAACGAGCCGGCACAGGCATGTGGTGAGATCATCAACCAGCAAGTCCCAGAGATGCATCGGACACTTGACGTGTTCTGTTAGAGAAACGTGAGACCCAAGGAAAAGGGCGGGGGCTGCAGAAGACGGGGATGGGGCGTGGGTCCACTTCTGTTGATAAGCCCTGACATATACACAGACCAACATGCTTACGTGTGTTTCGTGATGTCCATGAACAAAACTTGGAAGCATAGCACATATTTCACACGTACCTGTGTTATGCATACATATGTATACAGATGATGTGCACACATGCATGTGTATACGTATGTCCAGAGGTATGTATACGTACATGTATATAACACGTAGGTACATAAGGCATACACATACACGCGTGTGTAGATATTGTGCATGTAAGTGCCTGTGTGTATACATGCACATGCATATTGCCTACGTGTGGATGATGTGTACATACATGCACATGTATATCTGCAATCTACACATGTATTCATATGTCTATAATACACATTCATACACGTGTGTAGGCATGTGTGGGTGATGTGTATGTCACACACGAGCACTTGTACAATGTGCGCACACACGTGCGCATGTACATATGCATAAGCTCATCACGCACGTGTGTAGGTAACATGCATGCACACACGTGTACATGCATGTATGCACGTGTACAGATACGTGTATGCACATGTGAATACACATATAGGTGTGCATGCAATGTACACATACGTGCATATGCACGTCTGATCAGTCTACCCATCCGTTGAGAGCTTCCCTCTCCCACACGTCATTCAAACCCCAGGTGGCACAGGACAGCTGTCTCTCTCTAGTGAAAACTTTCTCAATAACTTTTCTGATCACTCTTAGGTTAAAAGAACACATCCAACGGTCATTTAAACTGCGCAACACAGGGAATTCCCTGGAGGTCCCGTGGTAGGACTCTGTGCTTTCACTGCTGGGGCCTGGGTTCAATCCCTGGTCGGGAAGTACGATCCCACAAGTGGCTCGGCCAGAAAAAAAAAAAAAAAATTGCCTAGTACGGTCTCCACCCAGTCGTTAAAAACCTCCACTCCCACACCCACTGCAGTGGGCAGTCACCTCACCCCCACCTCCGGGGGCTGCCTGGTCCACCTTCCACGCCTCTCTGGTGGGGACGGGTTAGGCTGTCAGGTGATACTCGTTTCACAACCCTTGGCCCGCATTAATCTTAAAGAAAACCAAGCCCATGCTGTCACATCCGCCTCATTTGCCAGGGCCTTCCCTTCTTGGGGACACTTCATATTTGTCTCAAAAATACCCCTAACACGGCTGCAGGCACAGCAGGCTCAGAGGGAAGCGGGGGAAGGGAGCTCCTGGCTCCTCCAGGCCCGCATCCTGTTCACAACACAGACAGGCGGTGATCCCGGTACAGCCCAGACTGGCTGGCCACCTCTGTCTCCCTGAGCCCTGGAACCCGTAGGCTCAAGGCATGGTGCCAACAGCCAAGACCCACTGCCCACACGCAGCCACCTCCTGGATCCTAGTCAAGCGCCCTGGGTTCCCCAGCAGAGACCAGCAGGGAAGGTCCCCGAGACCCAGCCCAGGGCCTGGGGCAGGAGGGCCCTTCCTCTGGCAGGGGAGGGGAGCTCCATCTCTCCTTACCTCCTTAGGTGTCACTGGGAAACCCACTCACCCCCTTCACAGTCGCCTGGAGTATTTCAGGGG
>NW_028293775.1:0-20267 GCF_964341445.2 Mesoplodon mirus | reverse complement strand
ACAATAAACTAACAACTAAATATAAATTTTCCTTAATTGATAGATGGGATGAACAAAAACAGACATACTTTTTTTTTTTTTAAATAGAGATGAAGTTCAATTTAGCCAGAATGGAAGAAGCTTACATTCTTTGCACTATACACAGTGCAACAGGTCTGTGTGTGAGTGAACATATGTTAGTGTGAGTGTATGTGCATGTCTGTGTGGGTGTGAGTGTATGTTTTGAGGTTGATAAAGTGAGAAATAACATTATTTTCTTCCCAAATGTCACACAGCTGAGAACTAAAACTGCATATAAAAATTATCAAAATTTTAAAGTGTGAGATCTTAGTTTCGCAAAATGCTGTAAGGTAGAAAAATTAATATCAATTAATTTTGGCAGATTAATGTGATCTATTTAATTTATTAATGGTAAACAGTGGTATTAGAAGCACACTTAAAGATCTGTATTTTGTTAATATTAACAAAAGTGTCTAGGTCTCCACAAAACTCTTCTAATATAGAATGCATTTGCTAAATAGCTATCAGAGTTTTAATAACTTCTATAGCCAATTATCTTGCAAAAAATCAGGATTCATTTACTACTGTGTTCCAAAGTCAAAATTCAATAAAATTAGGGATAAAGAAGATAAAAATCTGTCTCCTCAGACCATACTCTCTCATGGAATTTTAAGGGACCAACAACTATGAGAAAACAAATTCTTATCTGATTTAAGTTGTTGACTATTGAGGCAGAGAGTATTATCGTTCAGCAAATATTCACTGCTTGCACTCCCATCCTCCCTGAAGGCGTATACTGCCCTGCCTCACAGATATTGAATTTAGGACATCATTTGCTTTTATCAATGGAATGTGTGTAGACATGACATAGACACATCCGAGTAGAATTTTGGGCAGCTTGATTTTACTGCTTGCACACTTGTCATGAACCATAAGAAGAACATAATCCTGGTAGCTGCTGCTACATTAGACCATCAGAAAGACCCAAGACTGACCTTGAACTTGGAACAAATCTGCCACAATGGATCACTGACATGTCAATAATAACTAATGTTTTTCCTGTAATTAACTGAGATTGTTTGGAATTGGTTGTTACTGTCTGTCTGCTTGGGTTGCCATAACAAAATACCAAAGACTGGGTGGCTTAAACAGTATAAATTTACCTTCTCACCTTTCTAGAGACTGGAAAGTGCAAGATCAAGTTTCCAGCAGGGTTTGTTTCCTGGTGAGAACTGTCTTTGTGGCTTGAAGATGGCCATCTTTTGGCTGTATTCTTAAATGGTGAGAGAGAGAAAGCCAGCCCTCTGGTGTCTCTTTGTATAAGGACAATTATCCTGTTGGACTGGACCTCTACCCTTATGACCTCATTTAACCTTAATTACCTCTATAAAGGCCTTATCTCCACATTCAGTCACATTGGGTGTTGGGGCTTCCACATATAAATTTTATAGGGGCAGAATCATTCAAACCATAATAGTTACACAATATTATTACTGCATAACCTGAGTCACATTAAAAGTTAAAAGCTTGTCCTAGGTCTTTGTGTCAGTTTTCTTCTAAAACAGCAAAAATGAAACCAGAAAAATAAAAGGAGCGTGCAGTATTCTTGTGTGGACAATCAAAACAACAAAACCACTCTGGTTTGTGTGGCCAGTTCTGGGTTTATACCATTTTTAAATATTTTATACCAATATAAATAATTTTTTGCCAGTAGAGAATATTTTGTATTAGGTAAAATGATCAAATTCACTCCATTTGGATGCACATATTATATATTTAACCGTTGAAAAAAACAGACTGATCTCACTTTCTGTCTTCTGTGTGTGTGTGTGTGTGCACCTTTGTAATACGAGATTGTACAGATTTTTAAAAAAAGTCTTCCCTGTTGGGTACAGCCTGATGAATGGAGAAATGCAACAGGGTAATAGTCAAAATAAAATAACAAGGGGCTTCCCTGGTGGCGCAGTGGTTGAGAGTCTGCCTGCCGATGCAGGGGACGCGGGTTCGAGCCCCGATCTGGGAGGATCCCACATGCTGCAGAGCGGCTGGGCCCGTGAGCCATGGCCGCTGGGCCTGTGCGTCTGGAGCCTGTGCTCCACAATGGGAGAGGCCACAACAGTGAGAGGCTGGCGTACCGCAAAAAAAAATAATAATAAAAAAAAATAAAAAATCAAATAACGAGATCAAGAAACATAGAAACAATATCAATTTATTAGTGTCTACTCTAAGGTACACTGAGGGGTGTGTTTCTCTTTTGATTTTAGGAGTGGGTAATATATTGGCCTTTTTATTTTTAAATGTACAACAAATCTAGTAACTAGAGTGCTTTTTTTTAAAAAAAATTGAAATTGTGTGTTTCCATTACATTGTCCTTTTTGTGCGGGGATTAGATCTCAATATGATGAAGCACATCATGCAGACATGTCATCCAAATAGGCACAGCAACCCTAAAATACAAGAGTTAAGGGGACACTCACACTTGTTGAATAAGGGTCAGGTGAAGGCAAAAGAAGGCCCACTGGAAGATAATGTTTCCAGAAATAATTCTGTGGCCCACCAAGACAGTACATGTTGGCAGGCAGAATCATGAAACTGATTCATTTGACAGAGAAATCAACCTGGAGTCATGGTCAGGACTGCTTCTCAGTGTAGGACCTCTCAGTATGATTGTGCATTTCTAGCCTGACACTCCAGGTTAAGGCAGTACTCTTAGGTCTGCATTCATCCTGAGAAGAAACCATCCTCTGTTTCACGTAAAGGTGTGATGTGAACCAGTGGTGGCTCTGCATCCGTGGATAATCCCAGACAGGTATCAAAAGCCTGTTGTAAGGGCAAGAGGTTACACTGCAGTCCTGGTGATATCCCTTGCATATAGTTTGAAAACCACTAATTTACCTGAACAAGTATAACCTGGACTGATTCATTCAGAACCCTCTAAAATGTGGACATTTCCTTCCAGTACAATGATGCAGAAACTCAGTCCCCCAACCCTTGCCTTTGTCTTTGCTCCTGCTTCCACTTCCTTGAGTAAAGGTGTCAGGATGATCTCCTACCTCAGACCTTGTTACTTGGCCGTTCTTACTTCTTGAAACTCTAAAATAGCTTCCTTACAAATTGATGAGGGATATGTTTCCAGCCTTAAATTTCTGTTTCTGAACTCGACAGAATTTTTCTACTGTTCTTGTTTATTTACTCGTAAAATAGATATCCCTTTTACTTGAGGCACTATGAGAATCAAATACCTCATTTTGAAAGGTCTCTGAGAAAAGCAATCTTTCTTTCAGATATGCATATGTCCTAAAGTAGTTTTCACAAACTATTATGGTTATATTCTCAGGCTTCTAGACTAGTTCCAAATAAAAAATACCTCCAGTCCATTTTAGAATGCAGGAAAAGTAATTTTCTTATTTTTCTTGTCAAAATTCCATTCTCTACCTTCTGAGGTATTTACATTTATCTTCACATTTTTATGGTAAAGACCCCAGAATAGTTTTAAAGTGAGTAAATTTATGTCTGCCAGAAAGAAAACACTTATATAAGTATGTATTAATTAAGAAGTACCTAGAACTTAGAAATGAATTAAGCTTTGGAAAAATGGTTATAACCAACACATAATTGATTAGAGTAAGTTGTCTGTAGGAATAACCAAGAGATTATCAGTAAATGTATGGCTGAAGAGATCTGGGGTATCCATTTTAACAATTCCCAGTGGCTTGACATATTTTTGCTCACATCAAAATCCACAGCAGGTATTCCAGATGGGGTCACCTTTTACTTGGACTCTTTCCATCTTGTGACTCTATCTTGTCAAGAATCTTATTGTCTTTCTTCAGTTGATGGATCAGGAAGGAAATGAGAGGAAAAGCATACCTGATTCTTAACCTTTTTGTCTAGGAAATGTCATTCATCATTACCACTCATATTCCATTGGCGCAAGTAAGTAACATAACTTCATCTAGAGGTAAAGGAGCTGGAAAATATATATTCCCTGCCCAGGCAGGTGCTTCTCAGTGAACTCCACATTCACTCTCTGCCACACGTTGGTTAACCAAAGCCCCTCTGAATATTTTCTTATTTTTTGATGAGAATAAGTAGCAAAGATATTCATCTATTAACCTCTTCTCTATAAGAGCATAAAGAGTGGTCATAAGATATAATCGGAGATCTAACTCTTCCTTTTCATACGTAGGACACTTTTCCTTATATATATATATATATATATATATATATATATATATATATATATATATATTTTTTTTTTTTTTTGCGTTACGCAGGCCTCTCACTGTTCCAGCCTCTCCCGTTGTGGAGCACAGGCTCCAGACGCGCAGGCTCAGCGGCTGTGGCTCACGGGCCCAGCCGCTCCACGGCACGTGGGATCCTCCCGGACCCACGCACGAACCCGTGTCCCCTGCATTGGCAGGCGGACTCTCAACCACTGCACCACCAGGGAAGCCCTGCTTTTATTTATATTTAATTAGCTAAAGTGATCAGGAGATGAAGAGAGGATACTGCGGGGTTCTTATTTGGGCTCCAAGCCAGGTGGCTTAGCAGTAGAGATTTAATTTTTAAATCTAATTTTCATTAAAAGGAGAGGCTAGAGATGTAACCACATTCAAGAAATGGAAATTAAAAAGTAAGATCAAATCCTGGGGGAGCACATGCTTAAAGATTCATGCAGGCTTCTGAATGAGAATATCAGCATTTCACATTATTCTCCTCATGTTTGTTGGTGATAAAGACACAGGAGTACACTGACATCTGTGGCAAAATTATAGGTACATTTAAAATATGTTTAAAATAAAATGTATCTATACTTGTGTACCATACTACACTTTTATTTCTAAATGGCAAACTATGTAATGCATTCTATAATAGTAATGGTAACATTACTGCATAAGCTACACACATACATATATATCATAATTAGTTCAATTTTTCAATTTTCCTATACCTTCATGAAATAGGACTCAGCTTATTAATTTATAGTAGAGTCTTCAAAGACATGTCATTTTGAGATTCTTGGTCTTGAATTCTAAAAGAGCAGCAAGATAACATAGGAGGGGACTCAGCACTGTCCAAGGAGGATATATGAAGGCCAGCCTTTAGAAGACCTTCAACTACTTTCTTGTCAATATCTGAGCATCCAGTGCCATACTGGCTTTGGTCATTTTGCACGGAAAGGTGTCTCGTAGAAAACTGTCTACAATGACTTCTTTTCCTATGCATGCACCAAAGCAGCACAGCTCTGCTGAACACTGCTAAAGAATGTCACACAAAGGGGTAGATTGGTGCCTATATACACCCATGACTGCTAATCTTACCCAGGCTCTCAATAGTATCTGGGAACCCTATTAGCTTCCTTTATACAATGTAATTCCCCACAGATACTATTTCAAAACGTCCCAACTCTCCTCAAATCTTCAGCTCATCCATCTTCTCCCTCAAATCCGGAAGATTACTTAAAACCACTGGGGGAAACTCTTGGACTTCCCAATGTCCAGGATACAACCTACATCCATATTCCCCTTCCTCCTGTTGGGTTGAGGAAGAATTGACTTTCCATCTGCATAAGTGATCTACCATCTCTCTGTACTCTGGAACCCTTCCCCTTTGGATTCCTTAGAAATGTAGTAAATTCTTCACCCTCCATCTGCTTGTATCTTGAATTTTTCATATACTTCTGGATGAGTCACATCAGAATTTCATGATGTATGGTTTTACAGCATTAAAAAAAAAGAGAAACTAAAGAAACTTTCTTCAATCCAAATTACCTCTGCAAATCCTACTCTCTCGTCTCCCCTTCACAGTGAAAATTCTTCAAGGTGTTATCTATATTTTCTGTATAAATTTCCTAAACTCATCCAATCTTATTTCTTCTTGCAATATACCAATAACCTGGCCATCATACAGACTATCAATGTTTACATATTGCACAATATGGACACTTTTCAGCTACTTTGCTTGACTTCTTGGCAGCATTTAACACTGTTGGAATCTTTTCTTCATGAACCTCTATTTCCTTGCCTCCTAGAGTATGACTCTCTCCTGGTTTGCCTCCTTCCTCTTTGGCCTCTCATTTTCTTTTGAAGGTTCCTCTTGTTCTGCTTGCACTTTAAATACTGATGACCATCAAGGCTCAGTTCCTGATTTTTCTTCCACCTCACCATTAAGAACTTATTAAGCTAATCCAGGAGTCCCCTGGTAAATTCATCTATTCCCACAGCTTCAAAAATGATTTGTAAAATGATGACTGCCAAATCTACTTATTCAGCACAGACTTCTTTTCTAGGCTATATCCAACTGCTTACTAAATATTTTCATGTGTATATTTCATAGACACCTTCAGCCTAACATGTTGAGAAATGCACTCATGACCTCCTTATCCCTCTTTCACATTTAATTCTCCGCTTGTGTTCTCTATCACCAAAATGCTGCCAGCATTAACCCAGGACACCTCTCACATCTAGAAAAAAACACTAAATCATTTAGATAATATTGCTCAATTGCTTCCGGGATACTTCTCTTTATTCCCACAGCAACCACCCAGGTCCATGCAAATACCATCCCCTCTCTGAACGGTTGCTGCCTCTTCTTAATTGGCCTTTCTTACTTCAATATCTCTGTCTTCTACTCCACTCCCCACAGTGCACCTATGAGAATATGATTAGGACATTCCATGCTTAAAATCCTTTAGAACCTTCCCATTGCTCTCATGATAAAGTTCAAACTTCAAAACATGTAATACTGATTAGACCCTTCATGGTCTGACCTCAGTACACTCAGCAGCCTCATCACTCAGTCTCTTCCTCAAACGTTGTTGTCCAGATATCCACTAAATCTTAAAATTTGTATGGAGACGCAAAAGACCCCGAATAGCAAAAGCAGTCTTGAGGGAAAAAAATGGAGCTGGACGAATCAGACTCCCTGACTTCAGACTATACTACAAAGCTACAGTAATCAAGACAATATGGTACTGGCACAAAAACAGAAATATAGATCAATGGAACAGGATAGAAAGCCCAGAGATAAACCCATGCACCTATGGTCAACTAATCTATGACAAAGGAGGCAAGGATATATAATGAAGAAAAGACAGTCTCTTCTATAAGTGGTGCTGGGAGAACTGGAAAGCTATATGTAAAAGAATGAAATTAGAACACTCCCTAACACCATACACAAAAATAAACTCAAAATGAATTAGCGACCTAAAGGTAAGACCAGACACTATAAAATTCTTAGAGGAAAACATAGGAAGAACACTCTTTGACATAAATCACAGCAAGATCTCTTTTGATCCACCTCCTAGAGTAATGGAAATAAAAACAAAAATAAACAAATGGGACCTAATGAAACTTCAAAGCTTTTGTACTGCAAAGGAAACCATAAACAAGATGAAAAGACAACCCGCAGAATAGAAGAAAATATTTGCAAATGAATCAACGGACAAAGGATTAATTCCAAAATATATAAACAGCTCATGCAGCTCAATATTAAAAAGAAACCCAATCTAATCCACAAATGGGCAGAAGACCTAAATAGACATTTCTCCAAAGAAGACATATAGATGGCCAAGAAGCACATGAAAATCTGCTCAACATCACTAATTATTAGAGAAATGCAAATCAAAACTACAATGAGGTATCACCTCACACCAGTTAGAATGGGCATCATCAGAAAATCCACAAACAACAAATGCTGGAGAGGGTGTGGAGAAAAGGGAACCCTCTTGCACTATTGGTGGGAATGTAAATTGATACAGCCACTATGGGGAACAGTATGCCGGTTCCTTAAAAACTAAAAATAAAATTATCATATGACTCAGCAATCCCACTACTGGGCATATACCCAAAGAAAACCATAATTCAAAAAGACACATGCACCCCAATATTCATTGCAGCACTATTTACAATAGCCACGTCATGGAAACAATCTAAATGCCCATCAACAGACAAATGGATAAAGAAGAGGTGGTACATATATACAATGGAACATTACTCAGCTATAAAAAGGAATGAAACTGGATCATTTGTAGAGACAGTCATACAGAGTGAAGTAAGTCAGAAAGAGAAAAACAAATATCGTATATTAACGTATATATGTGGAACCTAGAAAAATGGTACAGATGAACCAGTTTGCAGGGCAGAAATTAAGACACAGATGTAGAGAACAAATGTATGGACACCAAGTGGGGAAAGCGGCGGGGGGTGGGGATGGTAGTGTGATGAATTGGGAGATTGGGATTGACATATATACACTGATGTGTATAAAATGGATGACTAATAAGAACCTGCTGTATAAAAAAATAAAAATAAATTAAAAAAAACAATTCTATCAACTTTTAACCAACTCTAGGCCATATGCTCTCTGACTCTATACTAAGAGGCCTTTTAAAATTTTTTCAGTGACCTTTTGGTTATTAATATATGGCAAGTATTTGGAAAGAAAATATAAATGCCAGGACTATATTCCACGTACTTTTCTTCAGTTTGGAGCTTAAAGTCGGATAATTCTATACTGCATTTTCCAATTAAAAAAATGAACTAGACTTACTGTGGTGATAATTTTGCAATACATACCAATATCGACTCATTATGTTGTACGCCTGAAATTAATTTATGTCAATTATAATTTTATTTAAAAAGTGGAGCATCTGTCTATATGGATTTTGTTATGTTGCCAGTCAAATCATATCCCTCAGATATATGGTGTTATAAAATGTACAGCTATGTCACTCCTCCTTCCTGTTTTCTGCCAGATTTAATGGAGATTCTTTTGTATTTTGCTTTTGAATTGAAAAACAAAAATTACCACACCTAAACTCCCAGAGCTGGCTTTTGAGAGTCCACATTTAGAGACACTCTAAAAAGTTACTTGTACCCTGTGGGCTCAGAGCCTAGGTATGCCCGATTCAAAGAAAACTGAAACAACAACAAAGGCTCACAACAACAAAGGCTCAAACTTCCTGGTTAGTTTAATAACATATCATTGTAAATATTCAGTCAGTGGCTTTAGGGAAACCCTTGTCTTGTCAACAAGAGCTGCAAGATTTGATGGCTCTGCCAGAAAGTACTAGGAGGAGTTGGTATTTGTTGTTATTTTGCACACACCACGGATCCTGTGTGTTTTTATATATTTATTTATTTATTTTACTGTGGGATTAAAACAGAGTGAACCATAAAGGTTTCCTGGAAATTATTTTAAAGTTTTGCAGTTTAAAAGATGGTTAGTTATTTATCCAAATAATAAATATGCCAATCTTTAGTTATAAAAGATTGGATCAAGGAATGCCCAAATAGTATCAGAAAACTAATTTCAAGGAATGCCCAAATAACATCAGAAAACTAATTTTAAGTCATGTTTTCAGATTGTTCAGAAGAGTCTAACATTGAACTGGATTATGTTCCTGAAATCCATACCTAAAATGTTCATTAATGTTCATGTTCAACATCACTGTAATGGATAAGATTCTTTGTCCTTCAAATTCTTACTTACATTAGACTTCACTGTGGCATCAATAAATAAGAAAAACATAACAAAATAGACTGGGCGGTTTGATTTAAGGGGAAAAGCCTTTAAACGAATCTTTGGTTTGCCTGCTCTTGCTAACTCATTAATTCTAAATGGTGTCAGTCAGTTGAGTCTAATAGCTGTGAGTGTTACTACCATGGTCAGTTCCAAATTATAGTATTGATTAATTGATTGTGTTCTTCCAGTTTTGAATTATATGAGTGCTGGCTTAGGCAGCTTGGCTTAGGGCCAAAACCTTATTTTCAATGGAAGGCAACAAGCAATTTCACTGTTTCACTGCTATGGTTAAGCAGATGCTCAGAAAACCAAAAGCTTTGGAAAGACAATTGGACAAAAAAGGAATGTACTAAATATAAAAATATGTCCTTATTGATGGTCTCTCTCCAACCTAGAGAAACAAGCAGTAAGAGAGTAAGTAAAAAAGTTCATCATTTCTCAACCTCAGACTTCCCAAACAGTCTTGAAACAACTGACTGGGGGATGAGAGTAAGAGGGTAGAAAGATGGTCAAGAATGAGAATGAGCCAGCATTTGCACCTGCGGAATTAAGTCCATTCAGGAGAAGTGTGGTGACTGTGGTACTTTCAAACCAAGTACAACTTAAAGTGGATTATGGGCTTGGCTACATCATAGGTACAGCTATCCAGGAAAGCTTAAAAAGCACCTGCCACATTATGGCACCACCAGGGCAGTGGTGCCATGTTCTTAGAATAATAGAAACATTACCAAGTTGAAAGACAATACATGAGGCACTCATTTTGTGTTAACTTTCTGCTTTAATGAGAAACATAAAATGGATGGGTGTGTCTGTCATTGATTCTTGTGGAAAGGGAAAAGTTAAATGGGGCACTGAGAGGTTAATAACTTTCACAGATCCATAGCTTTGCATTTGTTTGCTGCCAGATCAATTCCCTTTCCCTACAAAATCTGAAGGGAAAATTGGTATGGAATGGAGTAACTCTGATTATAAAATTATATTCACATTAAAATGTATTTATAATCATTATTGGTCTTTCTTTTCAATATGAACACAATTATACTTGATTTCACAGAGAATTAGAAAGAAGAACCTTCATGGACACCTATACACTACCAAATGTAAAATAGATAGCTAGTGGGAAGCAGCCATATAGCACAGGGAGATCAGCTCGGTGCTTTGTCACCACCTAGACACGTGGGATGTGGGGGTGGGAGGGAGAGGCAAGAGGGAGGAGATATGGGGATATATGTATATGTACAGCTGATTCACTTTGTTATACAGCAGAAACTAACACACCATTGTAAAGCAATTATACTCCAATAAAGATGTTAAAAAAATAAAGTAAAAAAAAAAAAAAAAAAAAAAGAAGAACATTTCTTCCTCAAGTAAAGGGAGTGATCCTGAAAAGAAAGGAAAATGATTCCAGGGGTCCTAAATTGTAAAGCTTTAAAATCAATGTTTAGACAAGACTGAGAAATGGAAATTTATAAGTAGAGAAACAATTGTGAATATATGGAAAGCATGTATCACAAAGTCAAATATGCTGATGAAAATTAGAATTTTGTGGAAATATTTGCTATAAGAAAGGGGAGAGAGATTGCAAGTAAATGTGTCAATGAGGAGAAGTTAATCTTCTATAAGTGGTACTAAATTCAAGATTATTAATGATTGATTATACATATATGAAAAAATCCTTAATAGAAGCAATGATGTAACAGCCTCTTGGCATAGATCCTATAATGAAAGTTCGTAGAATAAATATGCATAAAATATAAAAGTATATTAACTTCTCATGGCTGTCTCAATGATCTGTAGCAAAAATAAGGCTAGAGCTGGGAAAGTCATATATTCATTACTTAACAAATATTATTATAGGTTACACCATTTGATAGGTGCTAAGGACACTTTTCAGGGGGGATAAAAACAAACAGCATGCTTTTAGGGTGAACTCACACCATGTATGATATTATAAATCTAGTGTATTAGCAACTTGAAACAATAAATGCATATCTTAGTGAACTTAAGTATTTAGGTGTTAACTTAAGTATAAAACTATATCCTTAGCTCCTTGTGGGCAGGATTCAAATATAATTCATCCTGGTATACTTCTTAGAACCCAGCACAGAAACCCTAGAACAAAATGGGTGGTCCATAGATATTTTTTGAAAGAAAGAATGCATTAGAATATAGCCTTTGAAATAACTTCCTCTCCAAAGCAATAAATAGTGTCCTTAAAGAAACATAGCAATAGTCATTAATAAAATATTATCAAATTTCAAGTGCTTGTGATCTAAAGCACATAAATATAGCTACTTTTCCCTCTCCCCCATGTCCTTTCCTCACCTGAATAAATTTGCTTCACCCTTAGACTCAGACATTATGTTCCTTCCTGAATAAGCAGTTCCTCACCTATTTGGACTAGATTAAGCAACTTTAACATGATCTCCAGTACTTCCCATATTTGGGGACTATTTGCACTCTCCTGTAACTGTTTATTTAATTGACTATCCATCTTAGATAATGTCTGTCTTATCCCCCATTTGTGTCCCCTAGACTCTAGCAAAGAGTTTTATATAAACAACTACTTGTTTTTTTCCAGATAGTATCATTCCCGAACTTTCTTTTCCATACCCCACATCTGGTTTGCTGGCAAATCCAAGTAGCTCTACTTTCAAAGCAATGCCTATCTAGAATTCAACCATTCCTCCCACTCTCAAGGCCTAACTTGGTCCACCTCTTTTTTTTTTTTTTTTTTTTTTTGTGGTACGCAGGCCTCTCACTGTTGTGGCCTCTCCCATTGCAGAGCACAGGCTCCAGACACGCAGGCTCATGTGCCCAGCCGCTCCACGGCATGTGGGATCTTCCCGGACCGGGGCACGAACCCGTGTCCCCTGCATTGGCAGGCGGACTCTCAACCATTGCGCCACCAGGGAAGCCCAACTTGGTCCACCTCTTGCTTTCATTATTGCAAGAGCCTCTGTGCTAGTATATCCGCCACTGCCCCTGTTTCAATTAGTTAGTTCTCAACCCAGAAGCCAGAAACATCATCTTAAAATATGACTAAACATGTCATCTTTCTGTTCAAAACCTTCAGTGAGATATCATCTCATATAGAACAAAAGTCAATGTTCTTACTAGGAGATATGAGGGTCTTCCTTTCTTATCACTTCAGCTATGCTGGCCTTCTTGTTGTTGCTCAGTTCAAGTAAGCTTCCCGCCAGGAAGCAGGTATGCCAGGTGTAGCCTTTATACCTGCTATTTCCCCTGTCTAGAATGGTCTTCCGCCAATATCTACATGACTAACTCTTCTACTTTCTTGAGAGTTTTACTCAGAAATCATCTCTCAGTCCAAAATTTCTAAAATTTCAATATTCTCCTAACCTGATACTTTAATTTTCCTTCCCTGCTTTTGTTTTCCTATTAGTGCTGATTCTGAGTCTGATATTCAGCAGGTAGAGTAAACTTCCCTTCTGAGTGGCCTCATGTCTATTTGATGAGTAGGTACTCATTTATGCTGGTTGTTAAATATTTTAAACCTCACTCCTGCTCTTCACTATCTAATATACTCTATACTTCAATTATTTCTCTTTACCATCTACCTCCCCCACTCTAATAAAATATTTTTGTTCAACACTGTATCACCAGCATCTGGAGTACCTAGTCTACTGTAAGGTACTCTAGCTGTATGCCCCAATTTTTGCCTATGCATGTTTCTACCTTAAAAGGTACTATAAAACATTGTTACACTTATTTCTTTCATGTTGTCTCTGCAGTAGGTAGTGAACTCCTTGAGGGCAGGTTTCACTTTTTCTTTTCATATTTGTATTTCAATCATCTAGGGCACTGACTGGTTAATAAATATTCAGTGAATAGAAGAAAGAAGAAATGACTTTGTGCATACCCACAATTACTCACATAAGATAAATTATTACAACTGTTTTTATTTATTATGCCTACCTACTTTTTAAAAAATAAATTTATTTATTTTTATTTATTTATTTTTGGCTGTGTTGGGTGTTTGTTGCTGTCTGCGGGCTTTCTCTAGTTGCAGCGAACAGGGGCTACTCTTCATTGTGGTGCACGGGCTTCTCATTGTGGTGGTTTCTCTTGCTGTGGTGCACGGGCTCTAGGCACGCGGGCTTCAGTAGTTGTGGCTCGCGAGCTCTAGAGCACAGGCTAGTAGTTGTGGCACACGGGCTTAGTTGCTCCGTGGCATGTGGCATCTTCCCGGACCAGGGCTCGAACCCATGTCCCCTGCACTGGCAGGCAGATTCTTAACCACTGCACCACTGGGCAAGTCCCATGCCTACCTACTTTCAATGAAGATAAAATTATGTATACAAACTTAGATTGGTACAAATACAACCTTGTAAATTTTATAGGTCTAATGTATAAAAATTTATCTGTCTCAAGGATTTTTAGGAGCACAATCCTGTGCTCGAGGAAAAAACATTATATAGACCATCTTTTTTGACATTTCTATGGTTTTAAATTGCAGTAATATGAAAATCTCAAGTAAACTGTAGACAGCTGTCTCAAACCAAAGATATTACATAGGAAATTTCATAATTCCATTCTATAACTACAAGTGATTTCTGATCTTTTAAAATATGATTTAAAAAATATGATTCTGCATAGGAAAATCTGGGATCAGATTCAAAAGTCGTTTTTTGTTTTTTTTTTTAAAGTTTGGAACCCTTTCAAGTGCTCAAGATTTAAAAAAAAAATGAGATTTTTATAAAAAATATCTTTAGGCCATCCAGCACCAAAACAATTAAAACCTAAAATCTTTTAAAATAAATTATATAAGATCATACAAGGCATGTTTATCAAATGTACAAAAGATTGTCTTAACAATTCTTATAAACTTAGGACTCAAAATGATACTTACTGCCCATTTTACAGAACACTCCCTTCCTTATATGACCCTGTTTTGTTACTTCCCTTCTTATATGTTGTCCCTGAGCCAGGCAACTATCCCCATGTTCAACGTAGTCCGTTCTAGGCACTCCTGTCTTCATCCCATTGAATGTTTGAGAAATAGGTCAGGTACTAGCACAAACTCGCATAATTTAGAAATACAGAGCCAAATGCAAAGGGTATAGTTTAGTTCCCAGATCCTGGAGATCTCAAAAAAAAAAAAAACCCCACAAAACAAACAAAACGACCTCACAGCCTTTTATATATCACTCTTGAACTTAACTTCTGGGTAATCCTTTATAACTGAGTCTCCAAGCCCATTCCTTTGGACAGCAGATGTCAGCTATCAGGCACCAAAATTTAATATTTCAGACAACCTCAAAATGCTACCCTGATATTTCATTACCCATCTTTCTACAGCCTATACATAGGAAAATAGTGGAAGAAAATGAGACAGTTAAATGCGAACACAGGGATTTGACACCTAAGAAGTCTCTCCGTGTACTAGTGTGATTGTTCTAGTTCTACACTTGAACACCTATAATTGAATTTGATTAAAATTATTCAGTTTATTTATTCAGTCATTTATTTCTAGAGAGGGACATCTAAATTTGCAAAAATATAATGTTGGACGATTTGACCATTAAGTTCACTTGGAGTTACAAGTCAACCTCTATTTACAGCTCTACTCAGCTGTTAAATACCAGTCATTTTCTCCTAACCTTCTTTACTTAGGGAATTTTTTCCTTTGTGTCTTGATTTACATATATATATTCTCCTAAAGTCTATCGTCATTTGGAGAAAAAAATTGTAAGGCAGGATTTTTTTTTTTTAATTAAGACTTTATCTTCTAAGAGCAACTTAAAGTTCACAGCAAAATTGAAGGGACCTAACATTTTCACCTTCTATTTCTAGAAGAGAATTGATGAATATGAACAAAACTAGAAGATTTATACTTTATATTGATTAATATATAGCATTTTTAGGGAGAAATATGCTATAATCTGTATAACTATCCTACAATTTATTTTATGCTACTTGTTTTATTTTTAGTCATTATGAACTAAATTTAGACTTAAAATCTTTTTTTAAAATCATCATGACTTTCTTGAGCAACTCAAATAACCCAAACTAGTAATGTTTTTGATGTTTATGGTAATGATGATAGCAAATATGTTTAATCCTGTTAATCTTGACTTAAACATGATAAAAATAATCCAATTTAAAAATAGGTGTGAACCCCTTATTTATAGTAGTCCATGTGAAAAACAGCATTAGGCTTTAGTTGTTTCATAAGGGCAACTGAAATCATGCAAAAGGCACAGTTAATTTAAAAAGCAAAAGGCACAATGGTCAGATCAAGAGATAATAGTGTTTCCACATACTTATGGTAGCACCCAGGTAACATTTGTCACGTTGTGTTTAATTCTAGGCATCAACCTGAAACCTGAAACATTTTATTGATATGCTAGGAGGAGGTATCACAGGATGAAATATCTGAAACTCATGTCGTAAAAGGAATGGATGAAGTAGGTATGGATAGTTTACACAGAAAACAGAAGACTAAAGGAAGAAATAAAGGCAGGTATATTTTTGCATCAATATGAAGAAGACTTTTCTTGCAGTTGGAGCTACCCAGTAATGAAAATGAGGTTTATGTATAGTTTTAATCACACACTGGCTGACTGTGTGTCATGGGGAAGTTTCCTATGGAGTAGGAGACTGAATTATGTGAACTTCCCTCATGTTTGTCTCAATTTTTCTTTCCTTTTTTTTTCTTTTTTTTAATTCAAAAGATAATATGGTTTTCAATGCATAGTTAAAAAAAACAAAACAAAACAAAAAAGAACCTGAGTCACAGATATTCTACCAAATATCTTTTTGATCTTGGGCAGCCCATTTTTCTTCTCTGGGTCTAAATTTATCATGTACAAAGCATGGCCTGGAGTCTTTAAAGTATATTTTAGTTCTGATGTTCTCTAACCATACAAATGTAGACATTGAATTAAACTCTAAGTCTATTCATGGTGCAGAATCACTACAATTATGGAGCTGGAAAGCAGTTAGAGCTGGAAAGCATTTAGTCAACCCCCATACACACCATTAGATTACACATATCATAGTTCCTAAACTGTCTTGCAAGTAAATCCCTGGAATAAGTCTTTCTTTTTAATGCTATGTGTATAATATGAACATTTTGGTTATTACCCCTGAATAAAAACAGTAACTCTCTCAAGCAGAAATGCCCAGAAAACATCCTGCTGAGCTTTCTTCTTCTGGCCATACAGTCTGCATACACAATTAACCTTCCCTTAATTAGATTAACTTGTTCTCTATCTGAGATTGTCAAATTAATACTGTAATCAAAAAACTATAATAGAGACCTGAATATGTCCCTGCTGTGTATAATGTTAATTACTTCTTCACTCAGAATAACTGAAATCAGCCTCACTTAATGGGATGCCTTAGTTAGCAGATCTGCTTTATTTCTCTAAAATAGTGCTAGTCAGAACTTTATAAACAACACTTAAAATCACCTAAAGAAACCATAGTATTTCTGACTTTCTTAATTGATGAAATTCCAAGAACTGACTAAAATTGCAGAAGGTTACTATTAGTTATATGAAAATATTTATAGGCATTGGCATTGGTCCTTATATTAAGACATGATACGGCACAGCAAATATTCAAATGTTATCATTAACAAGAAACTAAATTGCACTTGCCAAAATTAGCAAAACATTTGGATATAGAACCCACAGTAATATCAGGTTCACCCCACATGTCTGTGAATTTCCAAATTCAGACATTTTAACAGTTTCTGGCTAGCATTAGCTTGATCCAATTATGAAAAGTGACACTGACAATTACATGAAGAAGAAAGCTCATTTAACCAAATTGACTAAACTTGGTCAATGGCCCTAAGGCAAAGTGTTTTAAACCTTTAATTATAGAATAGTGTATTTATCATTAACAGTATTTTATATATCTCATAATGTTCTCAATCAATCACTTATTAAGTATCCATGATGTCAAGGCAGTCTTTCAGCCACTGTGAGGAGTATAAACATGAGTAAAAAGACACAGGCGCTCCTTTCAAAAAGTTTACAACCCAGGCACTTAAGGAGGAACTGGCAGGAGAGTGGAAGCCTCGTGCTTTTGCCATCTAGTAAGATGGTTTTCGTTCTCTCAACTCAGAGCAATCAAGGACCATGTGGAAACATAGTGGCCTTGCTGTCTCTGGAGTTCCACTGGGTTAGAATTCTGATACTACTACCACTTGTATGACATTGGGTAAGATATTTAGTTTCTCCAATTCTCAGGTCCTTCATCCCAATGGGGAGATAATTAGAGTACTAACCTCAGAAGTTTAATGTGAAAAGTAAATGAAATAGGTGTGCAAATTGCTTTGCACATAATATGCATAGCAAAAACAAAGGTTAAATATATTTAAGGGATAAGAGATACATTAAATAAGAAAGCTGTCTTTTCTTTGGCAAGATTAAGAAGTTAAATATTTTGTAAAGTATTATATTTAGATGCCTGCAATCAAGACTGATTATATAACATTCATAGACTAGAAAGGGAAATAAGAATTTCTAACACAGTGCTCTGAAACGACACTGTGAGTGAGCTGGTGATCTTAGATAAATGAAGGGGAAGACAATTTGGGAAATACTGATCAAATATAATGCCCTAAAGAAAGTGTACTGGGCTTCACCTTATAATAGAATTGATTTGTTCTGAAGAAGCAATGTCATGAATGGAGGTATATTTGAAATACTTCGGTTGGCACTAGATCAGACAGCAGTAGAACTTAAAAGAAAATAGGAACATCACTTCTATTATTAGTTCTATAGGAATAAGTAACTTGGATTTCCAAACAACTGGTTTTTAAATTAACTCCGGAATATAACATGCTCAGAAGATGGGAACTGATCTATACAAATTGCTGAACCATAAAAGCAGAATGATTAGTATCATAAGAGAGTCATGAACAAAGACACATGGGAGTTCAGAAGAAGAATAAGACATCATTTTGATGGGGAGTACCCAAGAAAGCTTTAGGGTAAAAGTGAGCTGAATCTTAATGTATAAAATAGAAACAATGAGGAACCAAAGGGGAAATAGGCTGAAAGCCTGAAATTAAATGTCCTACAATCTCCATCTCTCATTTGTTTGTTTAATCCTCATCTTATTTGACTTCAATGGCATCTTGGTTTCTGAAGGATCTTTGTGTATCTTTCCTATATACAGATACTTGCTTTTTCCTTAGAGTCATAAGAAGTATCAACCCCAAAATGAAGTTAAAAGGAAATATGGGACGTGGCATCCTGTCCTTTAAATTGGGAATAAAACATTTTTAGCAGATAAGAGCATGCTAAGGAACTTCTAAACTTTGTAAATTTATTTTTAAAATTTACATTTAGAAACATCAATTAAAAACCATTTAGTTTATTTTATAAGTCATAACATATTTATACTAGATAATAGTTTTAAGTGGTGAGCCAATAGATCAAATATCTTAGCAAGCATAGGAATTATTTATTTCAAAGAATTATCATTTTAAGATTAGAAGCACACTGTGAAGCTGCAATGAATAAAGGTACTTGGTAGACAATTTTGTCAAAAAGTATTATGATAGATGAATGCTTATATTAGAGAGAGGATATGTAAGGTAACAAAGCTGAGTTAATAGCAAAGTTTTGTTGGAAGGTAGTGAAAATTGATAACCTGCAGTTGTTTAACAGAGATTAGACATTTAAAATTTTGTTAATCTATTTGCTAATTTGTTTTCTCACTTTATTCCCTCATTAACAATAAATAGCTTTGTAGCTCCAGAAGAACCAAAATAAAGTATATAGGCGAGACCACTGCCAAGGGCTAATAATTTCATGGCAACAGCAGCTAAATTCAATCAACATTTAAATCTTATAGGCATCTGCTGCTCCAGATCAAAACATTAACCCATTGTTAGATTTCTCACATACTCATGACTAACACCATCCATAATTCAGAACTGAAAAATAAATCTGTCATTGACAGATTTTTTCCTAGTTGTTCCACTGTTTTGAGTGTGTTGTAATTTGATTTATAAAAGAAAAACTGGTCATCCAGAGTAAAAAAAAACTCAGTCTTAGTATATTTTATAAGAGGACTATCAAGTGAATATGATATAATGTTTGAATATTTCACCCACCCATCCATCCATCCTAACCAATATTTGTTGAGTGCCAACTACATATCAGGCATTTTATCAGGAGTTAAGACCCCAGGAAGAGAAGGAGTTAAGATGTGTTGTAGACTTACCTTGTGTTAGCCACTGTATGTGTTTTCAGACACAGTCCTTGGCCTCAAGAAGTTCAAAACCTAATTAGAAAAATAGGAATAAAAATTATTTTAAAAAATATTTCAAACCCTAAGTTGTCTTCAACATATCATATTTTCACCATTTTTTTTTTTTTAGGTGGGACTAAGACAGAGAGGAGAAAAAACAAGAAGGTTAATGAGAAGCTGGTACCAATTTTATGTCATACAATCTTTAACTGAAAGAATGAAGTACCAACTCAATATGGAATGTTCTTTTGTCCACATGACGGAAAGCAATGGATATTGAACATTCCTTACAATTCTGAATTGGGATTATCATGTCTAACATAAAATGGTTAAATTAGCTTCTTACAACATCTATTTCATCAAGTCTAATGAATGTCATAGTTTTTTGCATCCTGAAATTACATAATACCTTTCAAATTTCCCATCCTCTGGTCTTTGTGGAGCTGGATGCCACCAAAGTTCTTAAGGGGATCACTTAAACCATAGCAGCCAAGATAAAG
>NW_028293776.1:0-20345 GCF_964341445.2 Mesoplodon mirus | reverse complement strand
GGGCTAGCATTGCGCATTCAAAGGGGTGGATCTATCAAGGAATGTTACTGCATGCTACTAAGATTTTTTTAATTAAAAAGTTAACCCTTAGACAAGCTACAGAGTAGCACAATATGTCGATTCGTTAGGGTGATCTTGGTTTACTATTCACTATGCTTAGACATTACACGTCCGTGTTAGCCGATCGCTATGGGCTAGCATTGAGCATTTGCAAAGGTGTGGATCTATCAAGGAATGTTACTGCATGCTACTAAGATTTTTTTACTTAAAAAGTTAACCCTTAGACAAGCTACAGAGTAGCACAATATGTCGATTCGTTAGGGTGATCTTGGTTTACTATTCACTATGGTTAGACATTACACGTCCGTGTTAGCCGATCGTCATGGGCTAGCATTGAGCATTTGCATAGGGGTAGATCTATCGAGGAAGATTATTACATGCTACTAAGATTTTTTTAATTAAAAAGATAACACTTAGACAAGCTACAGAGTAGCGTGTTTTGTCGATTAGTTACGATGATCTTGGTTTATTGTTCACTATGGTTAGACATTACACGTCCGTGTTAGCCGATCGTCATGGGCTAGCATTGAGCATTTGCAAAGGGGTAGATCTATCAAGGAATGTTACTGCATGCTACTAAGCTTTTTTTAATTAAAAAGTTAACCCTTAGACAAGCTACAGAGTAGCACAATATGTCGATTCGTTAGGGTGATCTTGGTTTACTATTCACTATGCTTAGACATTACACGTCCGTGTTAGCCGATCGTCATGGGCTAGTATTGAGCATTTGCAAAGGGGTAGATCTATCAAGGAATGTTACTGCATGCTACTAAGCTTTTTTTACTTAAAAAGTTAACCTTAGACAAGCTACAGAGTAGCACAATATGTCGATTCGTTAGGGTGATCTTGGTTTACTATTCACTATGGTTAGACATTACACGTCCGTGTTAGCCGATCGTCATGGGCTAGCATTAAGCATTTGCAAAGGGGTAGATCTATCAAGGAATGTTACTGCATGCTACTAAGCTTTTTTAATTAAAAAGTTAACCGTTAGACAAGCTACAGAGTAGCACAATATGTCGATTCGTTAGGGTGATCTTGGTTTACTATTCACTATGGTTAGACATTACACGTCCATGTTAGCCGATCTTCATGGGCTAGCATTGCGCATTTGCAAAGGGGTGGATCTATCGAGGAAGATTATTACATGCTACTAAGATTTTTTTAATTAAAAAGATAACACTTAGACAAGCTACAGAGTAGCGTGTTTTGTCGATTAGTTACGATGATCTTGGTTTATTGTTCACTATGGTTAGACATTACACGTCCGTGTTAGCCGATCGTCATGGGCTAGCATTGAGCATTTGCAAAGGGGTAGATCTATCAAGGAATGTTACTGCATGCTACTAAGCTTTTTTTAATTAAAAAGTTAACCCTTAGACAAGCTACAGAGTAGCACAATATGTCGATTGTTAGGGTGATCTTGGTTTACTATTCACTATGCTTAGACATTACACGTCCGTGTTAGCCGATCGTCATGGGCTAGTATTGAGCATTTGCAAAGGGGTAGATCTATCAAGGAATGTTACTGCATGCTACTAAGCTTTTTTTACTTAAAAAGTTAACCTTAGACAAGCTACAGAGTAGCACAATATGTCGATTCGTTAGGGTGATCTTAGTTTACTATTCACTATGGTTAGACATTACACGTCCGTGTTAGCCGATCGTCATGGGCTAGCATTAAGCATTTGCAAAGGGGTAGATCTATCAAGGAATGTTACTGCATGCTACTAAGCTTTTTTTAATTAAAAAGTTAACCCGTTAGACAAGCTACAGAGTAGCACAATATGTCGATTCGTTAGGGTGATCTTGGTTTACTATTCACTATGGTTAGACATTACACGTCCATGTTAGCCGATGTTCATGGGCTAGCATTGCGCATTTGCAAAGGGGTGGATCTATCGAGGAAGATTATTGCATGCTACTAAGATTTTTTTAATTAAAAAGATAACACTTAGACAAGCTACAGAGTAGCGTGTTTTGTCGATTAGTTACGATGATCTTGGTTTATTGTTCACTATGGTTAGACATTACACGTCCGTGTTAGCCGATCGTCATGGGCTAGCATTGAGCATTTGCAAAGGGGTAGATCTATCAAGGAATGTTGCTGCATGCTACTAAGCTTTTTTTAATTAAAAAGTTAACCCTTAGACAAGCTACAGAGTAGCACAATATGTCGATTCGTTAGGGTGATCTTGGTTTACTATTCACTATGCTTAGACATTACACGTCCGTGTTAGCCGATCGTCATGGGCTAGCATTGAGCATTTGCAAAGGGGTAGATCTATCAAGGAATGTTACTGCATGCTACTAAGCTTTTTTTACTTAAAAAGTTAACCTTAGACAAGCTACAGAGTAGCACAATATGTCGATTCGTTAGGGTGATCTTGGTTTACTATTCACTATGGTTAGACATTACACGTCCGTGTTAGCCGATCGTCATGGGCTAGCATTAAGCATTTGCAAAGGGGTAGATCTATCAAGGAATGTTACTGCATGCTACTAAGCTTTTTTAATTAAAAAGTTAACCGTTAGACAAGCTACAGAGTAGCACAATATGTCGATTCGTTAGGGTGATCTTGGTTTACTATTCACTACGGTTAGACATTACACGTCCATGTTAGCCGATGTTCATGGGCTAGCATTGCGCATTTGCAAAGGGGTGGATCTATCGAGGAAGATTATTGCATGCTACTAAGATTTTTTTAATTAAAAAGATAACACTTAGACAAGCTACAGAGTAGCGTGTTTTGTCGATTAGTTACGATGATCTTGGTTTATTGTTCACTATGGTTAGACATTACACGTCCGTGTTAGCCGATCGTCATGGGCTAGCATTGAGCATTTGCAAAGGGGTAGATCTATCAAGGAATGTTGCTGCATGCTACTAAGCTTTTTTTAATTAAAAAGTTAACCCTTAGACAAGCTACAGAGTAGCACAATATGTCGATTCGTTAGGGTGATCTTGGTTTACTATTCACTATGCTTAGACATTACACGTCCGTGTTAGCCGATCGTCATGGGCTAGCATTGAGCATTTGCAAAGGGGTAGATCTATCAAGGAATGTTACTGCATGCTACTAAGATTTTTTTAATTAAAAAGTTAACCCTTAGACAAGCTACAGAGTAGCACAATATGTCGATTCGTTAGGGTGATCTTGGTTTACTATTCACTATGGTTAGACATTACTCGTCCATGTTAGCCGATCTTCATGGGTAGCATTGCGCATTTGCAAAGGGGTGGATCTATCGAGGAAGATTATTACATGCTACTAAGATTTTTTTAATTAAAAAGATAACACTTAGACAAGCTACAGAGTAGCGTGTTTTGTCGATTAGTTACGATGATCTTGGTTTATTGTTCACTATGGTTAGACATTACACGTCCGTGTTAGCCGATCGTCATGGGCTAGCATTGAGCATTTGCAAAGGGGTAGATCTATCAAGGAATGTTACTGCATGCTACTAAGCTTTTTTTAATTAAAAAGTTAACCCTTAGACAAGCTACAGAGTAGCACAATATGTCGATTCGTTAGGGTGATCTTGGTTTACTATTCACTATGCTTAGACATTACACGTCCGTGTTAGCCGATCGTCATGGGCTAGCATTGAGCATTTGCAAAGGGGTAGATCTATCAAGGAATGTTACTGCATGCTACTAAGCTTTTTTTACTTAAAAAGTTAACCTTAGACAAGCTACAGAGTAGCACAATATGTCGATTCGTTAGGGTGATCTTGGTTTACTATTCACTATGGTTAGACATTACACGTCCGTGTTAGCCGATCGTCATGGGCTAGCATTAAGCATTTGCAAAGGGGTAGATCTATCAAGGAATGTTACTGCATGCTACTAAGATTTTTTTAATTAAAAAGTTAACCCTTAGACAAGCTACAGAGTAGCACAATATGTCGATTCGTTAGGGTGATCTTGGTTTACTATTCACTATGGTTAGACATTACACGTCCATGTTAGCCGATCTTCATGGGCTAGCATTGAGCATTTGCAAAGGGGTAGATCTATCAAGGAATGTTACTGCATGCTACTAAGATTTTTTTAATTAAAAAGTTAACCCTTAGCCAAGCTACAGAGTAGCAGCATATGTCGATTTGTTACGCTGATCATGGTTTATTATTCACTATGCTTAGACATTACACGTCCGTGTTAGCCGATCGCCATGGGCTAGCACTGAGCATTTGCAAAGGGTAGATCTATCAAGGAATGTTACTGCATGCTACTAAGATTTTTTTAATTAAAAAGTTAACCCTTAGACAAGCTACAGAGTAGCACAATATGTCGATTCGTTAGGGTGATCTTGGTTTACTATTCACTATGCTTAGACATTACACGTCCGTGTTAGCCGATCGTCATGGGCTAGCATTGAGCATTTGCAAAGGGGTAGATCTATCAAGGAATGTTGCTGCATGCTACTAAGCTTTTTTTAATTAAAAAGTTAACCCTTAGACAAGCTACAGAGTAGCACAATATGTCGATTCGTTAGGGTGATCTTGGTTTACTATTCACTATGCTTAGACATTACACGTCCGTGTTAGCCGATCGTCATGGGCTAGCATTGAGCATTTGCAAAGGGGTAGATCTATCAAGGAATGTTACTGCATGCTACTAAGATTTTTTTAATTAAAAAGTTAACCCTTAGACAAGCTACAGAGTAGCACAATATGTCGATTCGTTAGGGTGATCTTGGTTTACTATTCACTATGGTTAGACATTACTCGTCCATGTTAGCCGATCTTCATGGGTAGCATTGCGCATTTGCAAAGGGGTGGATCTATCGAGGAAGATTATTACATGCTACTAAGATTTTTTTAATTAAAAAGATAACACTTAGACAAGCTACAGAGTAGCGTGTTTTGTCGATTAGTTACGATGATCTTGGTTTATTGTTCACTATGGTTAGACATTACACGTCCGTGTTAGCCGATCGTCATGGGCTAGCATTGAGCATTTGCAAAGGGGTAGATCTATCAAGGAATGTTACTGCATGCTACTAAGCTTTTTTTAATTAAAAAGTTAACCCTTAGACAAGCTACAGAGTAGCACAATATGTCGATTCGTTAGGGTGATCTTGGTTTACTATTCACTATGCTTAGACATTACACGTCCGTGTTAGCCGATCGTCATGGGCTAGCATTGAGCATTTGCAAAGGGGTAGATCTATCAAGGAATGTTACTGCATGCTACTAAGCTTTTTTTACTTAAAAAGTTAACCTTAGACAAGCTACAGAGTAGCACAATATGTCGATTCGTTAGGGTGATCTTGGTTTACTATTCACTATGGTTAGACATTACACGTCCGTGTTAGCCGATCGTCATGGGCTAGCATTAAGCATTTGCAAAGGGGTAGATCTATCAAGGAATGTTACTGCATGCTACTAAGATTTTTTTAATTAAAAAGTTAACCCTTAGACAAGCTACAGAGTAGCACAATATGTCGATTCGTTAGGGTGATCTTGGTTTACTATTCACTATGGTTAGACATTACACGTCCATGTTAGCCGATCTTCATGGGATAGCATTGAGCATCTGCAAAGGGGTAGATCTATCAAGGAATGTTACTGCATGCTACTAAGATTTTTTTAATTAAAAAGTTAACCCTTAGCCAAGCTACAGAGTAGCAGCATATGTCGATTTGTTACGCTGATCATGGTTTATTATTCACTATGCTTAGACATTACACGTCCGTGTTAGCCGATCGCCATGGGCTAGCACTGAGCATTTGCAAAGGGTAGATCTATCAAGGAATGTTACTGCATGCTACTAAGATTTTTTTAATTAAAAAGTTAACCCTTAGACAAGCTACAGAGTAGCACAATATGTCGATTCGTTAGGGTGATCTTGGTTTACTATTCACTATGCTTAGACATTACACGTCCATGTTAGCCGATCTTCATGGCTAGCATTGCGCATTTGCAAAGGGGTGCATCTATCAAGGAATGCTACTGCATGCTACTAAGACTTTTTTAATTAAAAAGTTAACCCTTAGACAAGCTACAGAGTAGCACAATATGTCGATTCGTTAGGGTGATCTTGGTTTACTATTCACTATGCTTAGACATTACACGTCCGTGTTAGCCGATCGTCATGGGCTAGCATTAAGCATTTGCAAAGGGGTAGATCTATCAAGGAATGTTACTGCATGCTACTAAGCTTTTTTTACTTAAAAAGTTAACCTTAGACAAGCTACAGAGTAGCACAATATGTCGATTCGTTAGGGTGATCTTGGTTTACTATTCACTATGGTTAGACATTACACGTCCGTGTTAGCCGATCGTCATGGGCTAGCACTAAGCATTTGCAAAGGGGTAGATCTATCAAGGAATGTTACTGCATGCTACTAAGCTTTTTTAATTAAAAAGTTAACCGTTAGACAAGCTACAGAGTAGCACAATATGTCGATTCGTTAGGGTGATCTTGGTTTACTATTCACTATGGTTAGACATTACACGTCCATGTTAGCCGATCTTCATGGGCTAGCATTGCGCATTTGCAAAGGGGTGGATCTATCGAGGAAGATTATTACATGCTACTAAGATTTTTTTAATTAAAAAGATAACACTTAGACAAGCTACAGAGTAGCGTGTTTTGTCGATTAGTTACCATGATCTTGGTTTATTGTTCACTATGGTTAGACATTACCGTCCGTGTTAGCCGATCGTCATGGGCTAGCATTGAGCATTTGCAAAGGGGTAGATCTATCAAGGAATGTTACTGCATGCTACTAAGCTTTTTTTAATTAAAAAGTTAACCCTTAGACAAGCTACAGAGTAGCACAATATGTCGATTCGTTAGGGTGATCTTGGTTTACTATTCACTATGCTTAGACATTACACGTCCGTGTTAGCCGATCGTCATGGGCTAGCATTGAGCATTTGCAAAGGGGTAGATCTATCAAGGAATGTTACTGCATGCTACTAAGCTTTTTTTACTTAAAAAGTTAACCTTAGACAAGCTACAGAGTAGCACAATATGTCGATTCGTTAGGGTGATCTTGGTTTACTATTCACTATGGTTAGACATTACACGTCCGTGTTAGCCGATCGTCATGGGCTAGCATTAAGCATTTGCAAAGGGGTAGATCTATCAAGGAATGTTACTGCATGCTACTAAGCTTTTTTAATTAAAAAGTTAACCGTTAGACAAGCTACAGAGTAGCACAATATGTCGATTCGTTAGGGTGATCTTGGTTTACTATTCACTATGGTTAGACATTACACGTCCATGTTAGCCGATGTTCATGGGCTAGCATTGCGCATTTGCAAAGGGGTGGATCTATCGAGGAAGATTATTGCATGCTACTAAGATTTTTTTAATTAAAAAGATAACACTTAGACAAGCTACAGAGTAGCGTGTTTTGTCGATTAGTTACGATGATCTTGGTTTATTGTTCACTATGGTTAGACATTACACGTCCGTGTTAGCCGATCGTCATGGGCTAGCATTGAGCATTTGCAAAGGGGTAGATCTATCAAGGAATGTTGCTGCATGCTACTAAGCTTTTTTTACTTAAAAAGTTAACCCTTAGACAAGCTACAGAGTAGCACAATATGTCGATTCGTTAGGGTGATCTTGGTTTACTATTCACTATGGTTAGACATTACACGTCCGTGTTAGCCGATCGTCATGGGCTAGCATTAAGCATTTGCAAAGCGGTAGATCTATCAAGGAATGTTACTGCATGCTACTAAGCTTTTTTAATTAAAAAGTTAACCGTTAGACAAGCTACAGAGTAGCACAATATGTCGATTCGTTAGGGTGATCTTGGTTTACTATTCACTATGGTTAGACATTACACGTCCATGTTAGCCGATGTTCATGGGCTAGCATTGCGCATTTGCAAAGGGGTGGATCTATCGAGGAAGATTATTGCATGCTACTAAGATTTTTTTAATTAAAAAGATAACACTTAGACAAGCTACAGAGTAGCGTGTTTTGTCGATTAGTTACGATGATCTTGGTTTATTGTTCACTATGGTTAGACATTACACGTCCGTGTTAGCCGATCGTCATGGGCTAGCATTGAGCATTTGCAAAGGGGTAGATCTATCAAGGAATGTTGCTGCATGCTACTAAGCTTTTTTTAATTAAAAAGTTAACCCTTAGACAAGCTACAGAGTAGCACAATATGTCGATTCGTTAGGGTGATCTTGGTTTACTATTCACTATGCTTAGACATTACACGTCCGTGTTAGCCGATCGTCATGGGCTAGCATTGAGCATTTGCAAAGGGGTAGATCTATCAAGGAATGTTACTGCATGCTACTAAGCTTTTTTTACTTAAAAAGTTAACCTTAGACAAGCTACAGAGTAGCACAATATGTCGATTCGTTAGGGTGATCTTGGTTTACTATTCACTATGGTTAGACATTACACGTCCGTGTTAGCCGATCGTCATGGGCTAGCATTAAGCATTTGCAAAGGGGTAGATCTATCAAGGAATGTTACTGCATGCTACTAAGATTTTTTTAATTAAAAAGTTAACCCTTAGACAAGCTACAGAGTAGCACAATATGTCGATTCGTTAGGGTGATCTTGGTTTACTATTCACTATGGTTAGACATTACACGTCCATGTTAGCCGATGTTAATGGGCTAGCATTGCGCATTTGCAAAGGGGTGGATCTATCGAGGAAGATTATTGCATGCTACTAAGATTTTTTTAATTAAAAAGATAACACTTAGACAAGCTACAGAGTAGCGTGTTTTGTCGATTAGTTACGATGATCTTGGTTTACTATTCACTATGGTTAGACATTACACGTCCGTGTTAGCCGATCGTCATGGGCTAGCATTAAGCATTTGCAAAGGGGTAGATCTATCAAGGAATGTTACTGCATGCTACTAAGCTTTTTTTAATTAAAAAGTTAACCGTTAGACAAGCTACAGAGTAGCACAATATGTCGATTCGTTAGGGTGATCTTGGTTTACTATTCACTATGCTTAGACATTACACGTCCGTGTTAGCCGATCGCCATGGGCTAGCATTGAGCATTTGCAAAGGGGTAGATCTATCAAGGAATGTTACTGCATGCTACTAAGATTTTTTTAATTAAAAAGTTAACCCTTAGCCAAGCTACAGAGTAGCAGCATATGTCGATTTGTTACGCTGATCATGGTTTACTATTCACTATGCTTACACATTACACGTCCGTGTTAGCCGATCGTCATGGGCTAGCATTAAGCATTTGCAAAGGGGTAGATCTATCAAGGAATGTTACTGCATGCTACTAAGCTTTTTTAAATAAAAAGTTAACCGTTAGACAAGCTACAGAGTAGCACAATATGTCGATTCGTTAGGGTGATCTTGGTTTACTATTCACTATGGTTAGACATTACACGTCCGTGTTAGCCGATCGCCATGGGCTAGCATTGAGCATTTGCAAAGGGGTAGATCTATCAAGGAATGTTACTGCATGCTACTAAGATTTTTTTAATTAAAAAGTTAACCCTTAGCCAAGCTACAGAGTAGCAGCATATGTCGATTTGTTACGCTGATCATGGTTTACTATTCACTATGCTTAGACATTACACGTCCGTGTTAGCCGATCGTCATGGGCTAGCATTAAGCATTTGCAAAGGGGTAGATCTATCAAGGAATGTTACTACATGCTACTAAGATTTTTTTAATTAAAAAGTTAACCCTTAGACAAGCTACAGAGTAGCACAATATGTCGATTCGTTAGGGTGATCTTGGTTTACTATTCACTATGGTTAGACATTACACGTCCATGTTAGCCGATCTTCATGGGCTAGCATTGCGCATTTGCAAAGGGTGGATCTATGGAGGAAGATTACTGCATGCTACTAAGATTTTTTTAATTAAAAAGTTCACCCTTAGACAAGCTACAGAGTAGCACAATATGTCGATTCGTTAGGGTGATCTTGGTTTACTATTCACTATGCTTAGACATTACACGTCCGTGTTAGCCGATCGTCATGGGCTAGCATTGAGCATTTGCAAAGGGATAGATCTATCAAGGAATGTTACTGCATGCTACTAAGCTTTTTTAATTAAAAAGTTAACCGTTAGACAAGCTACAGAGTAGCACAATATGTCGATTCGTTAGGGTGATCTTGGTTTACTATTCACTATGGTTAGACATTACACGTCCGTGTTAGCCGATCGTCATGGGCTAGCACTAAGCATTTGCAAAGGGGTAGATCTATCAAGGAATGTTACTGCATGCTACTATGCTTTTTTAATTAAAAAGTTAACCGTTAGACAAGCTACAGAGTAGCACAATATGTCGATTCGTTAGGGTGATCTTGGTTTACTATTCACTATGGTTAGACATTACACGTCCATGTTAGCCGATCTTCATGGGCTAGCATTGCGCATTTGCAAAGGGGTGGATCTATCGAGGAAGATTATTACATGCTACTAAGATTTTTTAATTAAAAAGATAACACTTAGACAAGCTACAGAGTAGCGTGTTTTGTCGATTAGTTACCATGATCTTGGTTTATTGTTCACTATGGTTAGACATTACACGTCCGTGTTAGCCGATCGTCATGGGCTAGCATTGAGCATTTGCAAAGGGGTAGATCTATCAAGGAATGTTACTGCATGCTACTAAGCTTTTTTTAATTAAAAAGTTAACCCTTAGACAAGCTACAGAGTAGCACAATATGTCGATTCGTTAGGGTGATCTTGGTTTACTATTCACTATGCTTAGACATTACACGTCCGTGTTAGCCGATCGTCATGGGCTAGCATTGAGCATTTGCAAAGGGGTAGATCTATCAAGGAATGTTACTGCATGCTACTAAGCTTTTTTTACTTAAAAAGTTAACCTTAGACAAGCTACAGAGTAGCACAATATGTCGATTCGTTAGGGTGATCTTGGTTTACTATTCACTATGGTTAGACATTACACGTCCGTGTTAGCCGATCGTCATGGGCTAGCATTAAGCATTTGCAAAGGGGTAGATCTATCAAGGAATGTTACTGCATGCTACTAAGCTTTTTTAATTAAAAAGTTAACCGTTAGACAAGCTACAGAGTAGCACAATATGTCGATTCGTTAGGGTGATCTTGGTTTACTATTCACTATGGTTAGACATTACACGTCCATGTTAGCCGATGTTCATGGGCTAGCATTGCGCATTTGCAAAGGGGTGGATCTATCGAGGAAGATTATTGCATGCTACTAAGATTTTTTTAATTAAAAAGATAACACTTAGACAAGCTACAGAGTAGCGTGTTTTGTCGATTAGTTACGATGATCTTGGTTTATTGTTCACTATGGTTAGACATTACACGTCCGTGTTAGCCGATCGTCATGGGCTAGCATTGAGCATTTGCAAAGGGGTAGATCTATCAAGGAATGTTGCTGCATGCTACTAAGCTTTTTTTACTTAAAAATTAACCCTTAGACAAGCTACAGAGTAGCACAATATGTCGATTCGTTAGGGTGATCTTGGTTTACTATTCACTATGGTTAGACATTACACGTCCGTGTTAGCCGATCGTCATGGGCTAGCATTAAGCATTTGCAAAGGGGTAGATCTATCAAGGAATGTTACTGCATGCTACTAAGCTTTTTTAATTAAAAAGTTAACCGTTAGACAAGCTATAGAGTAGCACAATATGTCGATTCGTTAGGGTGATCTTGGTTTACTATTCACTATGGTTAGACATTACACGTCCATGTTAGCCGATGTTCATGGGCTAGCATTGCGCATTTGCAAAGGGGTGGATCTATCGAGGAAGATTATTGCATGCTACTAAGATTTTTTTAATTAAAAAGATAACACTTAGACATGCTACAGAGTAGCGTGTTTTGTCGATTAGTTACGATGATCTTGGTTTATTGTTCACTATGGTTAGACATTACACGTCCGTGTTAGCCGATCGTCATGGGCTAGCATTGAGCATTTGCAAAGGGGTAGATCTATCAAGGAATGTTGCTGCATGCTACTAAGCTTTTTTTAATTAAAAAGTTAACCCTTAGACAAGCTACAGAGTAGCACAATATGTCGATTCGTTAGGGTGATCTTGGTTTACTATTCACTATGCTTAGACATTACACGTCCGTGTTAGCCGATCGTCATGGGCTAGCATTGAGCATTTGCAAAGGGGTAGATCTATCAAGGAATGTTACTGCATGCTACTAAGCTTTTTTTACTTAAAAAGTTAACCTTAGACAAGCTACAGAGTAGCACAATATGTCGATTCGTTAGGGTGATCTTGGTTTACTATTCACTATGGTTAGACATTACACGTCCGTGTTAGCCGATCGTCATGGGCTAGCATTAAGCATTTGCAAAGGGGTAGATCTATCAAGGAATGTTACTGCATGCTACTAAGCTTTTTTAATTAAAAAGTTAACCGTTAGACAAGCTACAGAGTAGCACAATATGTCGATTCGTTAGGGTGATCTTGGTTTACTATTCACTATGGTTAGACATTACACGTCCATGTTAGCCGATGTTCATGGGCTAGCATTGCGCATTTGCAAAGGGGTGGATCTATCGAGGAAGATTATTGCATGCTACTAAGATTTTTTTAATTAAAAAGATAACACTTAGACAAGCTACAGAGTAGCGTGTTTTGTCGATTAGTTACGATGATCTTGGTTTATTGTTCACTATGCTTAGACATTACACGTCCGTGTTAGCCGATCGTCATGGGCTAGCATTGAGCATTTGCAAAGGGGTAGATCTATCAAGGAATGTTACTGCATGCTACTAAGATTTTTTTAATTAAAAAGTTAACCCTTAGACAAGCTACAGAGTAGCACAAATATGTCGATTCGTTAGGGTGATCTTGGTTTACTATTCACTATGGTTAGACATTACTCGTCCATGTTAGCCGATCTTCATGGGTAGCATTGCGCATTTCCAAAGGGTGGATCTATCGAGGAAGATTACTGCATGCTACTAAGATTTTTTTAATTAAAAAGTTATCCCTTAGCCAAGCTACAGAGTAGCAGAATATGTCGATTCGTTAGGGTGATCTTGGTTTACTATTCACTATGCTTAGACATTACACGTCCGTGTTAGCCGATCGCCATGGGCTAGCATTGAGCATTTGCAAAGGGGTGGATCTATCGAGGAAGATTATTGCATGCTACTAAGATTTTTTTAATTAAAAAGTTAACCCTTAGACAAGCTACAGAGTAGCACAATATGTCGATTCGTTAGGGTGATCTTGGTTTACTATTCACTATGCTTAGACATTACACGTCCGTGTTAGCCGATCGTCATGGGCTAGCATTGAGCATTTGCAAAGGGGTAGATCTATCAAGGAATGTTACTGCATGCTACTAAGATTTTTTAATTAAAAAGTTAACCCTTAGACAAGCTACAGAGTAGCACAATATGTCGATTCGTTAGGGTGATCTTGGTTTACTATTCACTATGGTTAGACATTACACGTCCATGTTAGCCGATCTTCATGGGCTAGCATTGAGCATTTGCAAAGGGGTAGATCTATCAAGGAATGTTACTGCATGCTACTAAGATTTTTTTAATTAAAAAGTTAACCCTTAGACAAGCTACAGAGTAGCACAATATGTCGATTCGTTAGGGTGATCTTGGTTTACTATTCACTATGGTTAGACATTACACGTCCATGTTAGCCGATCTTCATGGGCTAGCATTGAGCATTTGCAAAGGGGTAGATCTATCAAGGAATGTTACTGCATGCTACTAAGATTTTTTTAATTAAAAAGTTAACCCTTAGCCAAGCTACAGAGTAGCAGCATATGTCGATTTGTTACGCTGATCATGGTTTACTATTCACTATGCTTAGACATTACACGTCCCGTGTTAGCCGATCGTCATGGGCTAGCATTAAGCATTTGCAAAGGGGTAGATCTATCAAGGAATGTTACTGCATGCTACTAAGCTTTTTTACTTAAAAAAGTTAACCTTAGACAAGCTACAGAGTAGCACAATATGTCGATTCGTTAGGGTGATCTTGGTTTACTATTCACTATGGTTAGACATTACACGTCCGTGTTAGCCGATCGTCATGGGCTAGCACTAAGCATTTGCAAAGGGGTAGATCTATCAAGGAATGTTACTGCATGCTACTATGCTTTTTTAATTAAAAAGTTAACCGTTAGACAAGCTACAGAGTAGCACAATATGTCGATTCGTTAGGGTGATCTTGGTTTACTATTCACTATGGTTAGACATTACACGTCCATGTTAGCCGATGTTCATGGGCTAGCATTGCGCATTTGCAAAGGGGTGGATCTATCGAGGAAGATTATTGCATGCTACTAAGATTTTTTTAATTAAAAAGATAACACTTAGACAAGCTACAGAGTAGCGTGTTTTGTCGATTAGTTACGATGATCTTGGTTTATTGTTCACTATGCTTAGACATTACACGTCCGTGTTAGCCGATCGTCATGGGCTAGCATTGAGCATTTTCAAAGGGTAGATCTATCAAGGAATGTTACTGCATGCTACTAAGATTTTTTTAATTAAAAAGTTAACCCTTAGACAAGCTACAGAGTAGCACAATATGTCGATTCGTTAGGGTGATCTTGGTTTACTATTCACTATGGTTAGACATTACTCGTCCATGTTAGCCGATCTTCATGGGTAGCATTGCGCATTTGCAAAGGGGTGGATCTATCGAGGAAGATTACTGCATGCTACTAAGATTTTTTTAATTAAAGTTATCCCTTAGCCAAGCTACAGAGTAGCAGAATATGTCGATTCGTTAGGGTGATCTTGGTTTACTATTCACTATGCTTAGACATTACACGTCCGTGTTAGCCGATCGCCATGGGCTAGCATTGAGCATTTGCAAAGGGGTGGATCTATCGAGGAAGATTATTGCATGCTACTAAGATTTTTTAATTAAAAAGTTAACCCTTAGACAAGCTACAGAGTAGCACAATATGTCGATTCGTTAGGGTGATCTTGGTTTACTATTCACTATGCTTAGACATTACACGTCCGTGTTAGCCGATCGTCATGGGCTAGCATTGAGCATTTGCAAAGGGGTAGATCTATCAAGGAATGTTACTGCATGCTACTAAGATTTTTTAATTAAAAAGTTAACCCTTAGACAAGCTACAGAGTAGCACAATATGTCGATTCGTTAGGGTGATCTTGGTTTACTATTCACTATGGTTAGACATTACACGTCCATGTTAGCCGATCTTCATGGGCTAGCATTGAGCATTTGCAAAGGGGTAGATCTATCAAGGAATGTTACTGCATGCTACTAAGATTTTTTTAATTAAAAAGTTAACCCTTAGACAAGCTACAGAGTAGCACAATATGTCGATTCGTTAGGGTGATCTTGGTTTACTATTCACTATGGTTAGACATTACACGTCCATGTTAGCCGATCTTCATGGGCTAGCATTGAGCATTTGCAAAGGGGTAGATCTATCAAGGAATGTTACTGCATGCTACTAAGATTTTTTTAATTAAAAAGTCAACCCTTAGCCAAGCTACAGAGTAGCAGCATATGTCGATTTGTTACGCTGATCATGGTTTACTATTCACTATGCTTAGACATTACACGTCCGTGTTAGCCGATCGTCATGGGCTAGCATTAAGCATTTGCAAAGGGGTAGATCTATCAAGGAATGTTACTGCATGCTACTAAGCTTTTTTTACTTAAAAAGTTAACCTTAGACAAGCTACAGAGTAGCACAATATGTCGATTCGTTAGGGTGATCTTGGTTTACTATTCACTATGGTTAGACATTACACGTCCGTGTTAGCCGATCGTCATGGGCTAGCACTAAGCATTTGCAAAGGGGTAGATCTATCAAGGAATGTTACTGCATGCTACTATGCTTTTTTAATTAAAAGTTAACCGTTAGACAAGCTACAGAGTAGCACAATATGTCGATTCGTTAGGGTGATCTTGGTTTACTATTCACTATGGTTAGACATTACACGTCCATGTTAGCCGATCTTCATGGGCTAGCATTGCGCATTTGCAAAGGGGTGGATCTATAGAGGAAGATTATTACATGCTACTAAGATTTTTTAATTAAAAAGATAACACTTAGACAAGCTACAGAGTAGCGTGTTTTGTCGATTAGTTACCATGATCTTGGTTTATTGTTCACTATGGTTAGACATTACACGTCCGTGTTAGCCGATCGTCATGGGCTAGCATTGAGCATTTGCAAAGGGGTAGATCTATCAAGGAATGTTACTGCATGCTACTAAGCTTTTTTTAATTAAAAAGTTAACCCTTAGACAAGCTACAGAGTAGCACAATATGTCGATTCGTTAGGGTGATCTTGGTTTACTATTCACTATGCTTAGACATTACACGTCCGTGTTAGCCGATCGTCATGGGCTAGCATTGAGCATTTGCAAAGGGGTAGATCTATCAAGGAATGTTACTGCATGCTACTAAGCTTTTTTTACTTAAAAAGTTAACCTTAGACAAGCTACAGAGTAGCACAATATGTCGATTCGTTAGGGTGATCTTGGTTTACTATTCACTATGGTTAGACATTACACGTCCGTGTTAGCCGATCGTCATGGGCTAGCATTAAGCATTTGCAAAGGGGTAGATCTATCAAGGAATGTTACTGCATGCTACTAAGCTTTTTTAATTAAAAAGTTAACCGTTAGACAAGCTATAGAGTAGCACAATATGTCGATTCGTTAGGGTGATCTTGGTTTACTATTCACTATGGTTAGACATTACACGTCCATGTTAGCCGATGTTCATGGGCTAGCATTGCGCATTTGCAAAGGGGTGGATCTATCGAGGAAGATTATTGCATGCTACTAAGATTTTTTTAATTAAAAAGATAACACTTAGACATGCTACAGAGTAGCGTGTTTTGTCGATTAGTTACGATGATCTTGCTTTATTGTTCACTATGGTTAGACATTACACGTCCGTGTTAGCCGATCGTCATGGGCTAGCATTGAGCATTTGCAAAGGGGTAGATCTATCAAAGGAATGTTGCTGCATGCTACTAAGCTTTTTTTAATTAAAAAGTTAACCCTTAGACAAGCTACAGAGTAGCACAATATGTCGATTCGTTAGGGTGATCTTGGTTTACTATTCACTATGCTTAGACATTACACGTCCGTGTTAGCCGATCGTCATGGGCTAGCATTGAGCATTTGCAAAGGGGTAGATCTATCAAGGAATGTTACTGCATGCTACTAAGCTTTTTTTACTTAAAAAGTTAACCTTAGACAAGCTACAGAGTAGCACAATATGTCGATTCGTTAGGGTGATCTTGGTTTACTATTCACTATGGTTAGACATTACACGTCCGTGTTAGCCGATCGTCATGGGCTAGCATTAAGCATTTGCAAAGGGGTAGATCTATCAAGGAATGTTACTGCATGCTACTAAGCTTTTTTAATTAAAAAGTTAACCGTTAGACAAGCTACAGAGTAGCACAATATGTCGATTCGTTAGGGTGATCTTGGTTTACTATTCACTATGGTTAGACATTACACGTCCATGTTAGCCGATGTTCATGGGCTAGCATTGCGCATTTGCAAAGGGGTGGATCTATCGAGGAAGATTATTGCATGCTACTAAGATTTTTTTTAATTAAAAAGATAACACTTAGACAAGCTACAGAGTAGCGTGTTTTGTCGATTAGTTACGATGATCTTGGTTTATTGTTCACTATGCTTAGACATTACACGTCCGTGTTAGCCGATCGTCATGGGCTAGCATTGAGCATTTGCAAAGGGGTAGATCTATCAAGGAATGTTACTGCATGCTACTAAGATTTTTTAATTAAAAAGTTAACCCTTAGACAAGCTACAGAGTAGCACAATATGTCGATTCGTTAGGGTGATCTTGGTTTACTATTCACTATGGTTAGACATTACTCGTCCATGTTAGCCGATCTTCATGGGTAGCATTGCGCATTTGCAAAGGGGTGGATCTATCGAGGAAGATTACTGCATGCTACTAAGATTTTTTTAATTAAAAAGTTATCCCTTAGCCAAGCTACAGAGTAGCAGAATATGTCGATTCGTTAGGGTGATCTTGGTTTACTATTCACTATGCTTAGACATTACACGTCCGTGTTAGCCGATCGCCATGGGCTAGCATTGAGCATTTGCAAAGGGGTGGATCTATCGAGGAAGATTATTGCATGCTACTAAGATTTTTTTAATTAAAAAGTTAACCCTTAGACAAGCTACAGAGTAGCACAATATGTCGATTCGTTAGGGTGATCTTGGTTTACTATTCACTATGCTTAGACATTACACGTCCGTGTTAGCCGATCGTCATGGGCTAGCATTGAGCATTTGCAAAGGGGTAGATCTATCAAGGAATGTTACTGCATGCTACTAAGATTTTTTTAATTAAAAAGTTAACCCTTAGACAAGCTACAGAGTAGCACAATATGTCGATTCGTTAGGGTGATCTTGGTTTACTATTCACTATGGTTAGACATTACTCGTCCATGTTAGCCGATCTTCATGGGTAGCATTGCGCATTTGCAAAGGGGTGGATCTATCGAGGAAGATTACTGCATGCTACTAAGATTTTTAATTAAAAAGTTAACCGTTAGACAAGCTACAGAGTAGCACAATATGTCGATTCGTTAGGGTGATCTTGGTTTACTATTCACTATGGTTAGACATTACACGTCCATGTTAGCCGATGTTCATGGGCTAGCATTGCGCATTTGCAAAGGGGTGGATCTATCGAGGAAGATTATTGCATGCTACTAAGATTTTTTTAATTAAAAAGTTAACCCTTAGACAAGCTACAGAGTAGCACAATATGTCGATTCGTTAGGGTGATCTTGGTTTACTATTCACTATGCTTAGACATTACACGTCCGTGTTAGCCGATCGTCATGGGCTAGCATTGAGCATTTGCAAAGGGGTAGATCTATCAAGGAATGTTACTGCATGCTACTAAGATTTTTTTAATTAAAAAGTTAACCCTTAGACAAGCTACAGAGTAGCACAATATGTCGATTCGTTAGGGTGATCTTGGTTTACTATTCACTATGGTTAGACATTACTCGTCCATGTTAGCCGATCTTCATGGGTAGCATTGCGCATTTTGCAAAGGGGTGGATCTATCGAGGAAGATTACTGCATGCTACTAAGATTTTTTTAATTAAAAAGTTATCCCTTAGCCAAGCTACAGAGTAGCAGAATATGTCGATTCGTTAGGGTGATCTTGGTTTACTATTCACTATGCTTAGACATTACACGTCCGTGTTAGCCGATCGCCATGGGCTAGCATTGGAGCATTTGCAAAGGGGTAGATCTATCAAGGAATGTTACTGCATGCTACTAAGATTTTTTAATTAAAAAGTTAACCTTAGCCAAGCTACAGAGTAGCACAATATGTCGATTCGTTAGGGTGATCTTGGTTTACTATTCACTATGGTTAGACATTACACGTCCGTGTTAGCCGATCGTCATGGGCTAGCATTAAGCATTTGCAAAGGGGTAGATCTATCAAGGAATGTTACTGCATGCTACTAAGATTTTTTTAATTAAAAAGTTAACCCTTAGACAAGCTACAGGGTAGCACAATATGTCGATTCGTTAGGGTGATCTTGGTTTACTATTCACTATGGGTTAGACATTACACGTCCATGTTAGCCGATCTTCATGGGCTAGCATTGCGCATTTGCAAAGGAGTGGATCTATCGAGGAAGATTACTGCATGCTACTAAGATTTTTTTAATTAAAAAGTTAACCCTTAGACAAGCTACAGAGTAGCACAATATGTCGATTCGTTAGGGTGGTCTTGGTTTACTATTCATTATGGTTAGACACTACACGTCCATGTTAGCCGATCTTCATGGGCTAGCATTGCGCATTTGCAAAGGGAGGATCTATCGAGGAAGATTACTGCATGCTACTAAGATTTTTTTAATTAAAAAGTTAACCCTTAGACAAGCTACAGAGTAGCAGCATATGTCGATTTGTTACGCTGATCATGGTTTACTATTCACTATGCTTACACATTACACGTCCGTGTTAGCCGATCGTCATGGGCTAGCATTAAGCATTTGCAAAGGGGTAGATCTATCAAGGAATGTTACTGCATGCTACTAAGCTTTTTTAAACAAAAAGTTAACCGTTAGACAAGCTACAGAGTAGCACAATATGTCGATTCGTTAGGGTGATCTTGGTTTACTATTCACTATGCTTAGACATTACACGTCCGTGTTAGCCGATCGTCATGGGCTAGCATTGAGCATTTGCAAAGGGGTAGATCTATCAAGGAATGTTACTGCATGCTACTAAGATTTTTTTAATTAAAAAGTTAACCCTTAGACAAGCTACAGAGTAGCACAATATGTCGATTCGTTAGGGTG
>NW_028293777.1:0-20346 GCF_964341445.2 Mesoplodon mirus | reverse complement strand
CACATTTACTTTAGCCTCCCAACCCTCCCCTGAGTCTCAAAAGGCAGGCTTAAGAGTTCATGATTAGGAAATGTGAAGATGGAGAAATACAAAAAAATACTTGGTCTGGGAAACTTAGACTATAGACCAGGCACATAGCAGAGTCTCTAAACTTCCATTTTGCTGAAAGATATAAATAAAAGTCTGACACACATTCTTAAGTTGTAGATGAAATAGGAAACTAATGTTTACTCTAGACTTAGTTAATCTGGCAAACCAGCTCTTTCACAGTCTAGAAGAGTCACTTCCAAGGAAAACCACTGAACTTCTTTATCTTCAACTCCAGCAAATGAAGTCTCCTTAATGAATTCAAAATCTTCCTAGTTTCTATTATTATTGCAAAGAGCCAGGACACTGGAAAAGTAAAGCTTACAAATTTAAGCACTTCAGGTGCCTTCAGCTCTCTAACCAGTCTTTCCAACATCCTCCCAGTCCTCGATGATGGGACTCTGAGAATTACAGGAGTTCTTCCCAATCCTCCCTGTAAATAGTCCTAGAGAAGCATTCCTTTAGATTGAGGATGAATGTCTTCCTGTCCTAATAGGCAATAGAGCCACACACTCACTGCTCAACCCCACCCCTATAAAGCAGCCCCTGCCTCAGGGTACTTAAAGAGTTCAAACAGTGGGGTTTCTCAGCAGGTTTCTGTCTCTGAATGTATCCCATTTGTTTAGGCTTTTTGAGAGATACACACCCTTTTCTCCTTAGTTCCTCTGTCACACTTCTTAGAGATGTATCATGGAAAAATTTCTTTTTCCCAAAAGGGGAAAATAATTCCAGAAATTGACAGTAGTCATCAAAGGGACCAACCAGGTGAATACCAGGTGGTACTAGAGCTAATTCTGGAGACATGATGATTTGTTCCTATTGAATAATGTACCCTTTTCTTACGGGCAAAATCTGCAACTGATGTTGACAAAATTCAACATTCAAATAGACCCCTCAAAACCTCTTCTCAGAATTAATCAATACTCTATAAGTAAAGAAACCCTTCAAGATATGAAGCTGATAATAGAAGATTACAAGGCTCAAGGCCTAATTGTCCCTTGTACTAGGCCCTTGTAGCATTCCCAGTTTAGTGGTGAGAAAACCTAAGGGCCAAGGGGAGAGGTTGTTCAGGACCTCCTCTGAGCAATAAACAACATTGCTATCCCTTGACACCCTGTGTTCCTGACTCCCATAATTTACTAACATCCATTCCTACTGGAAGAAGATTATTTACAATAATGTAGTGTCTTCTTTAGTATTCCAGTTGATAAAGCTAGCCAATACTTTTTGGCCTTCACTTGGGAAGAAAAACAATTCACCTAGACAGTAATGTGTCAGGGTTTTATTGAAAGTCTTTATTTCTCACAAATTATGAAGGCTGATCAGAATGACATAAAGTTCCTAGAGGTTTACCTTGTTGCAATACATGGATGATTTGCTTTTTTACTTTCCATCCAGGACTCTTATAGGAAGATAGAAACCACTTGTTAAAGCTTTCAGTGTTCAAGGGACATAAATTTGTCAATGAAAAATAGTAGTTTTCCCAAGCCCTTATTGTAGAACTAGGACTACACCTAGATCCAGGTAGACTTCATGGTGTCCTAAGTTTCCCCGAACCCAAAACTAAGCAACTGAGAGGTTTTATAGGGCTAATTGGTTATTGACAAAAATGAATTCTAAATTTCTCTTTCATGGACAACATCTCTATATTTTGCTCAACAATAACAACCTCAACCAAATTTTATGGGAAGAAAAAGATGCTTAGTTTTCAAGGCCTTAAAGGAGAGTTTGATAAACCTTCCTACCCTTGGACATTTCAATTATCTGATTCTCCCTTATTATATATATATATATATATATATATATATATATCTTGTTTTTGTATCCATTCATTCAGTCTGTGTCTTTTGGTTGGGGTATTTAACACATTTACATTTCACATGATTATTGATACGTATGTTCCTATTACCATTTTCTTAATTGATCTGGGTTTGTTTTTGTATGTCTTTTCCTTCTCTTGTGTTTCCTGTTTACAGAAATTCCTTTATCATTTGTTGTAAAGCTGGTTTGGTGGTGCCCAATTCTCTAACTTTTGCTTGTCTGTAAAGGTTTTAATTTCTCTGTCGAATCTGAGTGAGATCCTTGCTGGGTAGAGTATTCTTTGTTGTAGGTTTTTTGCTCTCATCTCTTTAAATGTATCCTGCCACTCCCTTCTGGCCTGCAGAGTTTTTGTTGAAAGATCAGCTGTAAACCTTATGGAGATTCCTTTGTATGTTATATGTTACTTTTCCCTTCCTGCTTTTAATATTTTTTTCTTTGTTTTAATTTTTGTTAGTTTGATTATTATGTGTCTCTGTGTGTTTCTCCTTGGGTTTCTCCTGTATGGGACTCTGCACTTCCTGGGCTTGATTGACTATTTCCTTTACCATGTTGGGGAAGTTTTCATCTATAATCTCCTCAAATATTTTCTCACACCCTTTCTTTTTTTCTTCTTCTTCAGGGACACCTATAATTCAAATGTTGGTGTGCTTAATGTTGTCCCCAAAATCTCTGAGACTGTCCTCCATTCTTTTTATTCTTTTTTCTTTTCTCTGTTCTAAGACTGTTTTTTCCACCATTCTATCTCCAGCTTACTTATCCATTTTTCTGCCTCATTTATTCTGCTACTAACTGTTTCTAGAGTATTTCTCAATTTCAGTTGTTGTGTTCAAATGTGTTCTTCTAGGTCCTTGTTAATCATTTCTTGTTTTTTCTCTATTGTATTTCTGTGATTTGGATCATCTTTACTATCATTACTCTGAATTATTTTTCAGATAGTTTGCCTATTTCCTCTTCATTTATTTGGTTTTCTGTGTTTTTATCTTGCTCTTTGCCTGTAAGATATTTATCTGTCTTCTCATTTTGTCTAATTTACAGTATTTGAGGTCTCTTTTAACTATGTTGCAGGATTGTAGTTCCTCTTGCTTCTGTTCTCTGTGCCCAGTGGTGAGGTTGGTCCAGTGGGTTACATAGGTTTCCTGATAAGAGGAACTGGTGCCTGCATTCTGGAGAGTGGAGCTGAGTCTTTTCCCTCTGATGAACAGGCCATGTTAGGTCGTGTGTTTTGGGGTGTCTGTGAGTTTAGTATGACTTTAGGTAGTCTGTGTGCTGATGAGTGGGTTTGTGTTCCTGTCTTGTTTGTTGTTTGCTGTGAGGTGTCCAGCATTGGGAGCTGCTCGCAGTTGGGTGGGGCCATGTCTTAGATTCAGATAGAGGCCTCTGTGAGAGCTCTCAGTGATGAATCTTCCCTGGGGCCAGGGATTCCCTAATAGTCCAGTATCCTGGATTCAGTGTTCCCACCCCAGAACCTCAGGCCTGACTTCCAATCGAGGAACCAAGACCCCACAAGTTGCTTGTCCTGGTCATAAAGGGGATTAAACAATAAAACAGACTAACAAACCCCAGACAAATTGTAAAAAGTAAAATCAAGCAAACAAAAACGGAAAGAAAGAAACATACACACACACACACTAAAGAAACAAAAACAGAGCCAAATAATAAATCAAAAAACAAGAGAACAGGGCTTCCCTGGTGGCACAGTGGTTGAGAGCCCACATGCCGATGCAGGGGACATGGGTTCATGCCCCAGTCCAGGAAGATCTTGCATTCTGCGGAGCGGCTGGGCCCGTGATCCATTGCTGCTGAGCCTGCACATCTGGAGCCTGTGTTCCACAATGGGAGAGGCCACAACAGTGAGAGGCCCATGTACTGAAAAAAAAAAAAAAAACAGCAAGAGACAAACAAAATACCCAAGAATGAAATCAAACACTTAAAAAGAAAACTGACAAAAACACAAAACCAAAGGAGAGATACAGCTGAAGAATGAAGCAAAGAAACAAAGAAACCAACAAAAATGATTAAAAAAGGAAAAAGGGGAAAGAAGACAGAACGACAGAAAAGCAATGCAGAAATAGAAATATAAAAAAATGAAATAAAAAAATGTATTAAAGAAGAAAAAAAGACAAACAAAACCCCAGAGAAATGGTAAAAGCAAAATCAAACAAAAAACAAAAACAAAGAAACAGACACACAAAAAAGAAACAAAAACAGAACCAAATAAAACAAAAAATAAAACAATGAGACAAATAGAAGAACTCAAAAACGAAATCAAGGGCTTCCCTGGTGGCACAGTGGTTGAGAGTCTGCCTGCTGATGCAGGGGACATGGATTTGTGCCCTGGTTTGGGAAGATCCCACATGCCGCAGAGTGGCTAGGCCCATGAGCCATGGCCACTGGCCTGCGCATCTGGAGCCTGTGCTCCACAATGGGAGAGGCCACAATAGTGAGAGGCCCGCATACAGAAAAAAATAAAAAAAGATAAAAAAAAAAAAAAATCGAAAAATTAGGATAAAAACTAACAAAAACACAAAACCTAAAAACAAAATGAAAGCAGTGTGCCAGCTGAAGAAGAAAACAAGGAAACAGAACAAATCAATTAAAATGATTTTAAAAATACATAAATAAATAATAAAAGAAAAGAAAAGAGAAAGAGGAAAAAAACACAGGACAACAGAAAAGCAAAGTAGAAATAGAAACATAATATATATATATATATATATATATATGTATATATATATATATATACATATATATATATATATATATATATATCTCAAAGAAATAGAAGAACAAATAAGGGAAAATAATACAGAATAACAGAAAAGCAAAGTAAAAATAGAAATATATTTTAAAAAATATGTCACAGAACACAAAAATCTCAAAAGACTAAATAAAAAAAATACTAAAACCACACAGCAAATAAACAAATGAAAGAAAACAAAATAAAGCCAGAAGCAACAACAGAATGAATGAAATCATAAATTTAATAGCAATAAATATTTTTCCCTGGGGTCTCAGCTTAAAGTGTCCTTGCCCATGCTGTGAGCCACAGCCCACCTCTGCCTCCCCCAGAGGCTCTCCTCTGACTCTGGGCTGGTCTCTGGACCTGCTGTGGGACCTGTGGTGACCACTCAGACACTGATCTGGCCCAATTCCTGTTTGCGCTTTCCCCCAATGTACACAGCTGAGAGAACTGGACCGTTTTCATTTGTGGGAACACTCATTGTCTACTCAGATATTCCATAGGTATAGAGTCTACCTAGCTGATTGTGGTGACTTAATCTGCAGCTGATGGAAAGATTTTTTTTTTAATTTTATTTATTTATTTATGGCTGTGTTGGGTCTTCATTTGTGTGTGAGGGCTTTCTCTAGTTGTGGCAAGTGGGGGCCACTCCTCATTGTGGTGCACGGGCCTCTCACTATCGTGACATCTCTTGTTGTGGTGCACAGGCTCCAGACACGCAGGCTCAGTAACTGTGGCTCACGGGGCCAGCTGCTCCATGGCATGTGGGATCTTCCTAGACCAGGGCTCGAACCCGTGTGTCCTGCATTGGCAGGTGGACTCTCAACCACTGCACCACCAGGGAAGCCCCTGATGGAAAGATTTTTGATCTTCTTCCTTAGTCGCCCTGTCTCTGGGTTTCAGCTTTGGTTTTTATTCCTACCTCTGCATGTGGACCACCCACAGGAGTCTGGTCCTGAGGTTACCTTGGAGCTCTTGGGTCTGCCCCAGTGAGAACAGGGCTCAGAGATGGTATGACTGCTTGGATAGTGGCAGCCCTGGTGGTCCCAAAGGTGCCACAGGTGCAAGAGATATAGGAAATTTCCCACATTTTAAAACATAAAAAAAGTCTTTAATAACTACCCATTTACACAGAAGAAAATGTCTGTCTATAAACCAGGAAGCAGGTTCTCACCAGATACTGAATCTGCTGACCCTTTGATCTTGGATATTCTAGCCTTCGGAACTGTGAGAAGTAAATGTTTGTTGTTTATAAGCAAATTAAAAAAAATGTGACCACCGATTTATATGAATCATTTTGACATTATTATCATTTCTTTCAAAAAATTTGTATGTGTGGAGTCAGTATCCAAGTGCTTCAGAGATATACATATATCTCCAAAATACCAGTAAATTTATTCTGGTAATTTTTCCTAAGGAAAGTTTATATCTACTTACAGTTCCAGCAGATCTATATGAAAGTTCCTTTTTATGAGTACCCTCTGTTCATATGTACATGATAAAGAAAAAAAAAAACACACTGGTCAGATCTAAACATCAAACAAAGGAATTCTACTCAAAGTTTTAAATAAAATATATTTTCTAATGCTAAAAAGTATTATTCACAATGAACATGACAATGATGATTTTTTTTGTTCACTGTATTATAAAATAATAAGAACATTCATAAAAATAAGATTGGAGAAAACAAAAGGAAAAGTACACTTATAGCAAAAATGAATATAAATATTTTGTTCAAGAAAGAAATCTAATGAAAAATTTAGGGAAGCTTATTTTGTTAAAATGACCACACTAACCAAAGCACTCTACAGATTCAATGCAACCTCTATGCAAATTCCAAAGGTGTTTTTTACAGAAATAGAAAAAAAATACCCTAAAATTAATATATTGCATTTTTAATAGAATTACAAAGAACTCCAAATAGCCAAAACAATGTTGAGAAAGAAGCACAAAGCTGGAGGCATCTCGCTTCCTGATTTCAAAATATATTACAAAGCTATGGTAAAACTGTGTGGCTCTGGCATAAAGATAAAAGTACGATCCAATACTATAGAATAGAGAACCCAGGAATAAACCCATGCACATATAGATATTCCATTACTTATGATGAGGTCACCTCCTGATAAATGCATCGTAAGTTGAAAGTATTTTAAATCAAAAATGCATTTAATGTACCTAACCTACCAATCAGGATCAGCATAGCTTAAACTAGTCTACCTTAAACATGCTCAGAACACTTACATTAGCTTACAGTTGGGCAAAATCATCTAACACAAAGCCTATTTTATAGTGAAGTGCAGAATAGCTCATGTAATTCATTAAAACTGTACTGAAGGTGACAAACATAATGATTATATGGGTACAGAATAATTGTAATTACATTGGTCATTCCCCCTTGTGATTGCTTGGCTCCCTGAGTGCCTTGCTGTCACTGTACCAAATACCTTTACCTTGGGGAAAGATTAGAAATTAAAAATTAGAAGTATGTTTTCTACTGAATGTCTGTTACTTCCCACCATTGTAAAGCTGAAGAATCATAAAGTTGAACCACCATAATTCAGGGACTGTCTGTACAGCCAACTGCTCTTTGACAAGGGTGCCAGAAACATACAATGGGGAAAGTAGAGTCTGTTCAATAAAGTGTTTAAAAATGATGTAACCTCCAAAATGCAATAAACTAAGTGGCATATAAAAAAATGTTGGGAAAACTGAATATCTACATAAAAATAATCAAATTGGATCTTTTGTTTACATGCTGCACAACAATAAAAATCAAATTGATGGGGAATTAAATGCATAAACTAAAGATATGTAGCTATAAAACTCAGAGAAGAAAACAGCAGAAAACTTTAGGACATTGTCCTTGACAATGTTTATTTTTCGAATGTGACATTCAAAGCACAGGCAACAAAAGCAAAAATAGATAAGTAAACTTATATCAAACTAAAAAGCTTCTGAACAGCAAAATAAACAACTAACTGAATAAAAATGCAGTCTATGGAATGGGAAGAACTATTTACAAAACATACATCAGATAATGGGTGAATATTAAAAATGTATAAGGAATTACTGTAACTCAATAGCAAAAAAAAAAAAAAGAAAAAGAAAAAATACTCAGCTAAAAAAAATAGACAAAGGACTTGAAGAGACTTTCTCTAAAGGTAACATATAATTGGTCAACAGGTATATGAAAAGATGGTCAACATCACTAATCACCAGGGAAATGCAAATCAAAATAATGAGTTATCACCTCATGCCTGTTAGGATGTATGGAAATATCATTATCACGTTATCAAACAAAGTATAACAAGTGTTGGAGAGGTTGTGGAGAAATTGGAACCATCAAGATTGACAAGAATGTAAAATGGGTCAGCTGCTGTGGAAAACTCTATGGAGGTTCCTCAAGAACTACCATAAGACTCAGCCATCATACTCCTAAGTCTTTATCCAAAGGAATTGAAATCTGGATCTTGAAGAGCTATTTGCACTCCCATGCTCATAGCAGCACTATTTATAGTAGCCAAGATGTGGAAACAATATAAATGTCCATTCATTGATGAATGAGTAAAGATAATGTGTTATATACACACAATCGAATATTACTTGGCCATAAAAAGGGAAATCCTGCCATAAGAGACAACCCAGATGAACCTTGAGGACATTATGCTAAGTGAAATAAGCCAGTCACAGGAGGACAAATACTGCATAATTACACTTCTATGAAGTATTTAAAATAATAAAACTCATCAAAGCATAGAGTAGAATTGTGGTTTCCAGAGGCTGCTATGTCAGTGAAATGAAGAGTGGCTATTCAAGTCTAAAGTTTCAGCTATGTAAGATTAATAAGTTCTAGAGATCTGCTGTACACCATTGTGCCTGTAGTTAACAATACTGTATTGTACACTTAAAAATTTGTTAAGACTGTAGATCTCATGTTAACTGTTTTTACTACAATAAAAATAAATAAAGAAAAAGAAAGACAAGAAATACTGGTAGCCACCAGAAATTAGAAGAAACAAGAGAAAGATTCTTACACAGTCCTTCTTATGGGAATGCAGCCTTGCCAACACCTTGATTTTGGACTTCTGACCTCTAGATCAGTGAAAGCATAATTTTTAGTTGTTATATGCCACCAAGTCTGTGGTAATTTGTTATTATAGCCATAGAAAATTAATACACTGTATAATGAAAATAGAGAATACACTGTCTTGCTAAGGTCTGGAGGACATTCACATAACATGACTACTATATTTATCTGAATCTGAAATTCCATTAGTTGGAAGAAGTATCATTATTTTGTGAGCTAGTAAAATAAAAGTCATACTGCCAATCACAATTGTAATACACCTTTGATTGATACACATGCACCAATTATACTGTAAGATAATGGATTAGGTTTTGTCAAATGTTTTGTCTGTATCTTTTGAGGGAGTTATATGGTATTTCTTCTGAGTGTGTTGCTATGGTGATTTGCATTTATTGATTTTAAGATGATGAACCAACCTTGTGTTCCTAGGATAAATCCCATTTGGTCATCATGTATAACATTCTTTATTTATTGCTGTATTTGATTTACTAATATTTCATCAAAGATCTCTGAGACTATATTTCTGAAGGTATTGACCTCTAAGATGTTTTCACAGTCTCTCATAAAATTTTTGAATTTATTTGTGTTTGGGAACAAATTACTGATTTTAATTCTTAGTAAGTAAGCTATGGTAGTTTGCTTTTTTATGGAATTTATCCATTTCACTCTATGATATCAAGTTTATTGGCATAACTAGATAACTAATATTCCATTAGTAGCTCTATAATGTCTTTAAGACCTATAGAAATGTCCTTTCTCTCATTACTGCTGTTGGCAATTATGGTAACATATACTTATTTTTGTAACAATCTTTACAGAGACCTATTATTATTGATCAAAGAAGAAAGTTTGAGTTTTATTGATGCTTTTTAACTGTTTTTTCTTCATGATCTTAGTGATTTCTGCTTTTATCTTTATTATTTTCTTTCTTCTTCCTGCATTAGATTTAATTGTCTTCATCTTCTAGTTTCTTAAGGTGGAATTTTTGACTTTTTGACTTTTTGATTTTCTTGCTGTCTTTTGTATAAGCATTTAATACAATATTTTTTCCTAAGCACTATTTTCTCTGTCTCACAAATTGTAGTATTTTGTTTCCATTATTATTAAATAAGAATATTTTAAAATATTTCCTCTGTGTGTGTGTGGGGGGAGACATAGAGACACACAGACAAAGGGAAAAAAGAGAAAGTGAGACTGTTGAATGCTTGAAACTTGAATTACCAGCCTTTTGAACTACTTCAGGTGCATCTGTTTCACATTAATCATTCATTTATTTCTCACAACACAATTATGATGTAGATACTATTAATACCCATGTATTGCAGATAAAGAAATGAAGGCTTACAGAGATGTAGTAACTCACCTAACATCTCATAAACTAGTGACAGGTAGAATAGGTAATTTAATCTGTTTAGTCTTACACAAAGCCCATTCTTTTAGCCACTACAGGATGGAACTTATTGCTCCTCTTTAAAATTAAGGTTCAGAAATTTCACCAGCTTATATTTGTTTATGTATCTTTGCTCAATATTCCTATCTTGAAATTGGTGGATTATTACAATAAGAAATTTAAATATGATCTCAGGTCAGGAAAAAAAATTCCTGCTATTATATCTTAATTCTCTCTATATATTCTGGAAATTATAATAATAAAATTTTGATCTTCTAGATTGGTTTCTAAATATTTTAATCACTGTTTATATTTATTTTTATTATTGAACTAAATTCTGATAAAAAATCTCAAGTTGCTTTCTAATTAATTCATTAGGTTTTCAGAAGAATTCATTTTCATTTTGAAATTTTTAAGAAAAAAAGAGGTAGGCACTTACATATGCTTTTATAAAACTGGGTAAATTAGGAGGAAAGATTATTGTAGCAACAAAATAACATAAAGAAGATTATGGATAAAAAGTCTAGATAAGTTGATTATTTGATTTCCATTGAAATATAAAAAGACAGCCACACTAGGAACATGGCAATACACAAGTGTATTAAATGAATGCAATTGGTTCCTGTGGGAGGGTGTTTGCCTGGTTCTAGTGTGCCAGATTCAGTCTTAAATTATTAAAATCTGATTTTTAATAATTGCTCTCACATTGTCTTTGCTCACTGATCTCTATGTTTTGTCTCTTCCCTGTTCTCCAATTTTTTTTTTCTTTACTGATGTCTGCTCTTGTTTTATCAGTATATCCTCCTCCTCTTTCATGGAGAAAGTATTTCAGGTACTCTGCAATGATTCTTTTCTATCTGCTCATCTTGTTCTAAGTTCAAGAATTTTCTTAAAGCTCTATCTATTGCTATTTGTCCTCAGAAGTAGAGGAAATAAAAGACATTTGTGCATCTCTTTTTTCCTAAATTCATTTTACCACTTCTTTTGAAAGGTGTAAAAGTAATTCTAAATATTTTCGTGGAGAATGTAGAGTGAATCAAAGATGATTTTGAACTAGTCAGTAAGACAGGATGGCATGGAATGCTTTGAATTCTCATATTAGTAAAAATCCCTTTTTCTGATTAAGAAAACATAGTTGTGTCCCAACCTCTGTAGAATAACATGTAGAATCTGCCCCCTACCCATTTTGAGGGAAGATAGAGAAGAGTTCAAATATGTGCAAGTAGCTCTGTGGAAAACTAAAAATAATTTGGAAAACTAAAAATCCAAACTCATTTATCTGTATTTCTTTAGCTTGTTATAAGCTCACAAGCCTTCTTCTTTAAGAAATGAGAGAATGTTTATATTGAAGAGAGATTTTACTTTTCTAAAATTAGGATGTTTTACCCTGTGTTCTTATCCAACTAATTCAAGTTAATTCATAACACTGTGATAGGAATATACTTATAAAATTTTTGTCACCTTAATATTCTCATACCTCACTCCTATTTTATGTGGGAAAATTTAATTATTTTAAAATAAATTTTATGGTTATTGGGATATTTTTATTAGTAAGTTTGCACTGTGACTTTTTTCCAGAAATTAAAACTTACATATCATCTTAATATATGATGCCAATTAGTACCAATTTTTCCTTATTTCTGTATCAAATTAGATCCCATAACCCTAATGTTTGAATGAAAATTCATAATTTATATCATTAGTATAAAATAGTATATAGTAATATTCATCATTATAACCACTTTGTTTATAAAATCTAGATCTTTGTTATACCTTTATATCAGTCTTTCAAAGAAAACAATCTATTTTATACAGACTCTATATGTATATGTATAAATTACTTATCATTATATATTTTCTTATAGCAGGTGTTTAGGGAAAATAGTATTTAGCATTCCTTAAAGTTGGAGAATACTTGTTGATGGATTGACCAAAAAAGGAATAAGGCTTTTGTAGTCTGTGTCTGATATTTGTTCCATATCCTGGTATTTGATCTTAAAATCTTTATTCATATTAAGTGGTGTGGGATATGAACTAAGTCTGCAAGGGTACTCAGCAGGGACCTTTTCTGTTCAGTGTTTTCTGTCATTTCTCAAAGCCACTGAATCAGATTTTCATATTTCTTCTTCTTCTTCTTCTTCTTCTTCTTCTTCTTCTTCTTCTTCTTCTTCTTCTTCTTCTTCTTCTTCTTCTTCTTCTTCTTCTTCTTCTTCTTCTTCTTCTTCTTCTTCTTCTTCTTCTTCTTCTTCTTCTTCTTCTTCTTCTTCTTCTTCTTCTTCTTCTTTTTCTTCTTCTTCTTCTTCTTCTTCTTCTTTATTTGTTTGGACTGGATCTTATGACCCATTTACAGTGAAATTATTTTATTATTAAACATATAGCCACAGAGAAATTAACCTCATTCTATTTGATATTGCTAGATTTTTCCTTGGGTTTTCCATTACTATTGATTTTTGAGCAGATAAAAGATATCCAGAATGAGGGATCTCCATTTTTCCAGTGGCTTACCCTTACCTCTGAAATGAAAGAATGTAATGGAGCTCTACCATAGTCTCCTCTATTGATTTACTACCACACAGAAACACTGTAATACAATTGGAGGCTACAATTGGAGTCATTTTAATATCTTCTTCCATTTGGCCTCATTGAATCTAAATCTCAAAGAAACTGCTTAAAGCAGGTTCTGTGTATGGAATAATGCTATCATTTTTTAAAACTACTCTGAGAGTTCATCCATTTTAATATATTCCTTTATCTCTACTAGTCAGTACTTAGGAAGAGAGGATCTAAATGCTTGCCCTGAAATTGTCATTTTTCTTAGATGTATAATTTATCTTGTTTTGATGTCTTGTCATCAAACACTAACATCTATTATTGGTCTTTGTCATGTTAATACACTGACAGTCCCAGGAGCCATTGCAGTTTATGGGACTATTTTATCTTCCTATAAATTGTCCCAGGGCAGTGTGTTTTTCCTGGCTTCTAGGCTGTCACTTCTCTGTACTCTCTGTGTCTCCAGATACCAGTCAATCTCCTCCTACTACCTTCCTGATTTTAATATGCTGAGGGATTAGATAACAGGTATTAAATTTGTCTTTCTTAGAGTTGAATTCCACAAAGACACTTCCAGAATAAAGAACATTTTTCTTTAACATATAAATTGTTATGTCTATTTCTGGTGGTATTTAATAAGATTTTGGGGTTTTTATTTTGGCTTCTTTTTTATTGGTTATTGTTACATGAACTTTTGAACAAAAACTCAGACCTAGTTTGGGGAAGTATTATTCTACAATTCTTAATTGTACTCAATAATGAGCACACAATAAAGGCTATCTGAACTCTATCTGTAGCAAATACTAAAACAGGAATGATACAAATACTGAAAAAGTTGGTTCAATACCAACATGTTCAACATAAATGTTCAAACAAATAATAATCTGTGAAGAATCTTTTGTAAATACATAAACAATTTCATTTGATTTAATAAACAATCTTATAATTATTTATTATGCACTCTCATCAGTCCACTTTGCTAGATAACAAATGTAGATGTTAAGATAAATAAAGGGTATTCATGTTTTACAAATAGCCCAATTGCTAATGGACACAGTTAGGGTTCAAACGAACTACAAATATGTTCAGAGAAATGCCTCTCTGGATTCACTAGAGAAACACAACCAGTGAATGATATATATCAGAGAGCTCTCTCTCTCTTTGTTATGAGAAATTGCCTGACACAATTATGGAGGTTGAAATATCCCAATATCTGCTGACTGCCCACTGGAGACACTGGAAAGTTGGTGGTGTAATTCAATCTGAATCTGAAGACTTGAGAACCAGGGGAACCCCTGATATAAATCTCAGTCCAAGGGCTGGAGAAGATGAGATGAAATATCCCAACTCACACCAGCAGGTAGGAAGCAAAAAGGGGTGACTTCCTCTTTCTTCCACCTTTTGTTCTATTCAGGCCCTTAATGGATTGGCTGGAGAAGAGCAATCTTCTTTGGAGTCCATGGATTCAAAAGTTAATCTCAATCAGAAACACCATCAAAAACACACTCAAAAACAATGTTTAATCTGGGCATCCTATGGTTACTCAAGGTGACACACAAAACAAACCACCCCAGATACTTAGCATGTATGTACAATGTAATAGAGTAAGCACTGCAAATGGTTTATTGGGAAACAAATAAACAATTAAGTCATGAGGTGGACAGGTTAACACTTTATTTTGAACTTGCATTATGACTAGAATTTCAATGGGTTGAATATTAAGGGGATATTCAGGAGGACAATTCAGAGCTGGAGGAAGGCAGAGAATTGTAAGCAATGGGGGGAAATACTTGGATAAGAGATTGGACACATGGATTCGGATCAATAGAATTCTGGTGTCTTTTGGAGTTGTTTTGTTTTTTTTTTTAAGATGTGATAATGCTGTACCTTTAAAGGCATAGACTTGAGCTGTCCTGCCCAGGATTCCCTAACAAGGGCTTTTTATGGCCTAATACTGACAGATTTCTGAGTCAAACATATTAGTTTAGAGTTTTCAGTTGCTTGCAGGCAAGTGAAGTTCTAACAGATACACTTCCAATCACACGAGGCAGAGAACTGCCTCCTCCATCACTTGCTAATTTTGTTGTAATGCCAAAGTGGATGAGGTAACCTGAAATCCCACAGGAGAATGCCAATGTCACATTGCTTAATATCGACACTAATGTTAGAAAGTCTTTGTAAAGGTAAACTATTTTAGGACTATCCTGAAGTGTTTTTATGAAAACATATTCAACACAGAAAATACCACACATGAACAAAATAATGCCCAATGTGGTTTCTTTCATGGACTATTTAAACAAGCATTTAGAGCAAAAAAAATCTCATTTTTATATTCCTTTCCTTTTATTTTATTTATTATTTTTTAAAATAAATCTTTATTGGAGTATAACTGCTTCACAATACTGTGTTAGTTTCTGGCACAAGAAAGCGAATCAGCCATATGCATGCATATGTCCCCATATCCCCTCCATCTTGAACCTCCCTCCCATCCTCCCTATTCCACCCCCTAGGTCATTGCAAAGCACTGAGCCCATCTCCCTGTGCTATGATGCTGCTTCCCACCAGCCAACTATTCTACATTTGGTAGTGTATATATGTCAATGCTACTCTCACTTCACCTCAGATTTGCCCTCCCACCCCATGTCATCAAGTGCATTCTCTATGTTTACCTCTTTATTCCTGCCCTGCAACTAGGTTCATCGGTACCTTTTTTTTTTTTTTTTTTTTTTAGATTGCATATATACTCATTACCATATGGTATTTGTTTTTCTTTTTCTGACATACTTCACTCTGTATGACAGACTCTAGGTCTATCCACCTCATTACAAATAGCTCAATTGCGTTCCTTTTTATGGCTGAGTAATATTCCATTGTATATATGTGCCACATCTTCTTTATCTATTCATCTGTCAATGAACATTTAAGTAGGTTCCATGTCCTAGCTATTGTAAATAGTGCTGCAGTGAACATTGACATACATGTCTCTTTTTGAATTATGGTTTTCTCAGGGTACATGCCCAGTAGTGGGGTTGCTGAGTCTTCTACTTTTAGTTTTTTAAGGAACCTACATACTGTTTTCCATAGTGGTTGTATCAAACTACATTCCAACCAACAGTGTAGAAGTGTTCCCTTTTCACCACACCCTTTCCAGTATTTATTGTTTCTAGCTTTTTTGATGATGGCCATTCTGCCTGACGTGAGGAGAGACCTCATTGTAGTTTTGATTTGTATTTCTCTAATAATTAGTGATGTTGAGTATCTTTTCATGTGACTCTTGGACATCTGTATGTCTTGTTTGGTGAAATGTCTATTTAGGTCTTCTGACCATGTTTTAATTGGATTGTTTGTTTTCTTGATATTGAGCTCTATGAGCTGTTTATATATTTTGGAGATTAATTCATTGTCTATTGTTTCATTTGCAAAGATTTTCATCCCATTCTGAGGGTTGTCTTTTTGTCTTGTTTATGATTTCCTTTGTTATGCAAAAAAATTTAAGCTTAATTAAGTCCCATTTGTTTATTTTTGTTTTTATTTCTGTTATGCTAGGAGGTGGGTCAAAAAAGATCTTGCTGTGGTTTATGTCAGAGAGTTTTTCCTATGTTTTCCTCTAAGAGTTTTACAGTGTCTGGTCTTACATTTAGGTCTTTAATCCATTTGGAGTTTACTTTTGTGTATGGTGTTAAGAAGTGTTCTAATTTCATTCTTTACATGTAGCTGTCCAGTTTTCCCAGCACCACGTATTGAAGAGTCTGTCTTTTCTCCATTGTATGTTCTTGCCTCCTTTGTCATAAGTAGGTGCCCATATGTGTGTGGGTTTATCTCTGGGCATTCTATCCTGTACCATTGATCTATATTTCTGTTTTTCTGCCAGTACCATACTTTCTTGATTACTGTAGCTTTGTGGTATAGTTTGAAGTCAGAGAACCTGATTCCTCCAACTCTGTTTTCCTTCTCAAGATTGCTTTGGCTATTCAGGGTCTTTTGTGTTTCCATACGAATTGTAAGAATTTTGTTCTAATTCTGTGAAGAATGCCATTGATAGTTTGATAGGGATTGCATTGAATCTGTAGATTGCTTTGGGTAGTATAGTTATTTTCACAATATTGATTCTTCCAATTCTTCCACATTTCATTTCTTTCATCAGTGTTTTACAGTTTTCTGAGTACAAGTATTTCACCTCCTTAGGCAGTTTTATTCCTAGGTATTTTATTCTTTTTGTTACAATGGTAAATGGGTGTGTTTCTTTAATTTCTCTGTCTGATATTTTGCTGTTGGTGTATAGGAATGCCAGATATTTCTGTGCATTAATTTCCTATCCTGCAACCTTACAAAATTCATTGATTAGTTCTAGTAATTTTCTGATGGCATCTTTAGGATTTTCTATTTATAATATCATGTCATCAGCAAATAGTGACAGTTTCACTTCTTTTTTCCAATTTGCATTAATTTTATTTCTTTTTCTCCTCTGATTGCTGTGGCTAGGACTTCCAAAACTATGTTAAATAAGTGTGGAGAGAGTGGACATGCTTGTCTTCTTCCTGATCCTAGTGGAAATGCTTTCAGTTTTTCACCATGGAGTATGATGCTTGTTGTGGTCTTGTCATATATGGCCTTAATTATGTTGAGGTAGGCTCCCTCTATGCCCATTTTCTGGAGAGTTTTTCTCATAAATGGGTGTTGAATTTTGTCAAGAGCTTCTTATGCATCTATTGTGATTATCATATGGTTTTTATTCCTTAATTTGTTAATGTGGTGTATTACATTGATTGATTTGCATATATTGAAGAATCCTTGCATCCCTGGGATAAATCCCATTTGATCATGGTGTATGATACTTTTAATGTGCTGTTGGATTCTGTTTGCTAGTATTTTGTTCAGGATATTTGCATCTATGTTCATCAGTGATATTGGCCTACAATTATCACTTTTTGTAATATATTTTTCTGATTTTGGTATTGGGGTGATGGTGGCTTTGTAGAATTAATTTGGGAGTGCTTCTCTCTTTGCAAATTTTTGGAAGAGTTTGAGAAGGATCTGTGTCAGTTCTTCTCTAAAGGTTTAAAGAATTCTCTTGTGAAGCCGTCTGGTCCTGGACTTTTGTTTGTTGGAAGATTTTTTATTATGGTTTCAATTTCATTACTTGTGATAGGTCTGTTTATATTTTCTATTTCTTCCTTGTTCAGTCTTGGAAAATTGTGCCTTTCCAGTAATTTGTCTATTTCTTTGTGGTTGTCAACTTTATTTGCATATTGTTGTTTGTAGTAGTCTCTAATAATCCTTTGTTTTTCTTCAGTGTCTGTTGTTATTTCTCCTTTTTTCATTTCTAATTATATTGATTTGCATCCTCTCCCTTTTTTTCTTTATGAGTCTGGCTAAGGGTTTATCAATTTTTTTTGTATCTTCTCAAATAATCAGCTTTTAGTTTTATTGATCTTTGCTATTGTTTTCTTCATTTATATTTCATTTATTTCTGCTCTGACCATTATGATTTCTTTCCTTCTACTGACTTTGGGTTTTCTTTGTTCTTGCTTCTCTAGTTGTTGTAAGTGTAGGGTTAGATTATTTATTTGAGATTTTTCTTATTTCTTGAGGTGAGATTGAATTGCTATAAGCTTCCCTCTTAGAACTGTTTTTGTTGTGTCCCATAGGTTTTGGGTCATTGTGTTTTTATTGTCATTTTTTATCTATGTATTTTTAAAATTTTTCTTTGATTTCTTCAGTGATCTCTGGTTATTTAGTAGCACACTGTTTAGCCTCCATGTATTTGTGGGGTTTTTTTGTTTTTTTGTTTTTGTTTTTGTTTGTTTTTTTGTGGTACATGGGCCTCTCACTGCTGTGGCCTCTCCCGTTGTGGAGCACAGGCTCCAGATGCGCAGGCCCAGTGGCCATGGCTCACGGGCCCAGCCGCTCCGTGGCATGTGGTGTCTTCCTGGACTGGGGCATGAACCCGTGTCCCCTGCATTGGCAGGCGGACTCTCAACCACTGCGCCACCAGGGAAGCCCTGTATTTGTATTTTTTACAGTTTCTTTTTCCTGTAATTGATTTACCATCTAATAGCATTGTGGTCTGAAAAGATAATTGATATGATTTCAATTTTCTTAAATTTTCCAAGGCTTGATTTGTGACCCAAGATATAATCTATCCTGGAGGAAGTTCTACGTGCACTTGAGAAGAAACCATATTCTGTCACTTTTGGGTGGGGTGTTCTATAAATATCAATTAGATCTCACTGGTCTATTGCATCATTTAAAGCTTGTGTGGTCTTATTTATTTTCTGTTTGGATCATCTGTTCATTGGTTAAATTAGGGTGCTAAAGTCCCCTACTATTATTGTGTTACTGTTGATTTCTCCTTTCATGGTTGTTAGCATTTGCCTTATTTATTGGGGCGCTCTATGTTGGGTGTGTAACCATTTATAATTGTTATATCTTCTCGGATTGATCCCTTGATCATTATGTAGTGTCCCTCCTTATCTCTTGTAATAGTCTTTATTTTAAAGTCTATTTTATCTGATATGAGTATTGCTACTCCAGCTCTTTTGATTTCCATTTTCATGGAATATCTTTTTCCATCCTTCACTTTCATTGTGTATGTGTCCCTAGGTCTGAAGTGAGTCTCTTGTAGACAGCATATATATAGCTCTTGTTTTTGTATCCAATCAACCAGTCTGTGTCTTTTGGTTAGGGCATTTAATACATTTACATTCAAAGTTATTATCAATATGTATGTTCCTATTACAATTTTCTTAATTGTTTTGGGTTTGTTTTTGTGTGTCTTTTTCTTCTCCTGTGTTTCCCGCTTAGAAAAGTTTCTGTAGCATTTGTTGTAGAGCTGGTTTGATGGTGATGAATTCTCTTAGCTTTTGTTTGAAAAGCTTTTGACTTCTCCATTGAATCTGAATGAGATCCTTGCTGGGTAGAGTAATCTTGGTTGTAGGTTTGTTTTTTTTTTCTTTCATCACTTTAAGTATATTCTGCCACTCCCTTCTGGCCTGCACAGTTTCCACTGAAAAGTCAGCTGATAACCTTATGGAAATTCCTTTGTATGCTATTATTTGTTTTTCCCTTGCTGCTTTTAATATTTTTTCTTTTAATTTAATGTTTGTTAGTTAGGTTAATATGTGTCTTGGTGTGTTTTTCCTAGGGTTTATCCTGAATGAGACTCTGTGCCTCCTGGACTTGGGTGACTATTTCCTTTCCCAAGTTAGGGAAATTTTTCACTATAATCTCTTCAAATATTTTCTCAGACCCTTTCTTTTTCTCATCTTCTTCTGGAACCCCTATAATCCAAATGTTGGTGCACTTAGTGTGGTCCCAGATGTCTCTGAGATTGTCTTCAATTCTTTTCATTCCTTTTTCTTTATTCTGCTCCTGGGCAGTTATTTCCACCATTTTGTCTTCCAGCTAATTTATTTGTTCTTCCGCCTCCTTTATTCTGTTATTGATTTCTTCTAGTTTATTTTTCATTTCAGTTATTGTGTTATTCATCTCTGTTTGCTTGTTCTTTAGTTATTCTAGATCTTTGTGAATCATTTTTTTTTTTTGTATTTTTTCAATCTGTGCTTCCATTCTATTTCCGAGATTCTGGGTCATCTTTACTATCATTTCTCTGAATTCTTTTTCAGGTAGATTGCTTGTTTCCTCTTCATTTATTTGTTCTTGTAGTTTTTT
>NW_028293778.1:0-20397 GCF_964341445.2 Mesoplodon mirus | reverse complement strand
TGTGCCTCCTGCCTCACAGCCAAGCACCCCCTCACCTGAGGAGCCCCGCGCCCTTACCAGCGTAGATGAGCTTGCGCGGAGAAGAAGCACAGGAGAAGTATGTAGAGGCAGAGGAGACCTCCACTGCCTCTGGGCTGCAGCCTTTGGCCACCACAGTGGATCCAAGCTGAGGGGGATCCTCTTGTGACTTCGAGATTCCTGAGGGAGGAATGAAAGGCTCAGGGTGGGTTCATCAGTCCTCTGTCCACAAATACTTACCGAGTGTCTGGCACGTGTCAGGTGCAGTGAATACACACAGTTGAGAGTGTGGTTCCCAGTGGATACTCCAGTATTTAATTCAAATCAGTACTTACTCTGTCACTGTCTTGTTGGTAATGTAGGCCTGGGTGGTGACTGTGAGTATGTGGGAAGAGTGAGTGATGTGTATCAGTTAAGTCTGTGGTAAGTGTGGGGTTGGCATGGGGAGCACGGTGGAGATGTGTCTTATCTGTGTCTGTGGCCTTTGTGTGCATGGTTTCTGTTCACAAGTCAGGAATTCTGGGACATGTAACTTTTCCTCATTACATGGTGTGGCTTGTATTTATGGTGTGTGTTCATTCATTCATTCACCAAGATTCAGTAAGCAGCTACTCCTGTGTATCCGGCACTCTTGCATTGTTGTAGTCTCTGGTAACGCTGCACATTCTAGTAGGGGAAGACACACACTAAACAAAAATACAATAAATATATAATACCTGAGCTGGTGGTAAGTATATAAGGGTTGCCAGACTAAGCGAAGAAAAATACAGGGCACCCAGTTAAATTTCAGTTTCAGATAAACCCAGAATAATTTTTTAGTGTAAGTATTCCCATGCAGTATTTGGTCTTACTTATTTTTAGTGTAAGTATGGCCCATACAATATTTCGGACATACTGATACTGAAAACTTACTTGTTGTTTATCTGGAATTCAAATTGAACTGGATAGCCCATATTTTATCTGGCAACCCTGACATGGGTTAGTGAGACTGTGGTTTACTGTGGTTTGTACAAAGCGGGTCTGGCATTACTCAAGAATGTGTTACAAGTGTGGTGTGTATGACACGTGACTGGTTCTTTTAGAGGTATTTAGAGATGGCTGAAGTTAGGTGTGTGTGTGCGAGAGTTGAGGAGATATATAGCGTGTGTGTGTGTGTGTGTCCTATATATATAGTGTGTGTGTCTATATACATATCTCATCTCCAGCGTTTGGTGTTGGAGGAGAGGATTGTGATACAGGTGGGTTGTATGAGAACGTAGTACAGGAGGGATGCGTGTATATACCTCCGTGTGCTGTGTGTGGTTTAATACGGAAGTTCTATGTGGGGTGTGTGATATTTTTGCTGTATCAGAGTGTACATGGGTGTATGAGTTACTGTCTCATAAAACACCCCTAACAAGAGTTCTGTATACACTCTTACATACACCGAGTGTCACCCAGGTCCAGGCAGGGTGACAAGAACTTTACCACGCAGACTTATATCTGATAAGCACTCTACCCCCATTCATCCTGCTCTTCTCTGCACTACAACACACACACACACACACACACACACACACACTCAGACACACACACACAGGAACATAGAGAGAAATATTCTGAATGGTGAGGGGCAGTCATTGCCTTCCCCAGTCTGTCATTGCCTTCCCCAGCCTCTCCCAGCCACTGCCTGAAAATCTGCCTGCTGTCTAGAGCTCCATTCCCAGGGCCCATCCTACAGTCTCCTGGGCCCTGGGTCTGGTAGGAGCTACTGGGCTCTAATCTGGGGCAGAGGCCTCTAGCTGGAGCTTTGGGGTGACCACCCCTCTCCCAGGGCAAGCTACTCGCCTACATTTAATGCACGCAGGCGTCACGTGGCCCGTGGCTGTCAGAGCTCCCCGCAGGACCTTGAGGACATTTCTCACCCTTGCCCACGCGGTCTCAGTCTCTGGAAAGCCCTTCCCTTCCCTTGGTCTCCTTTGGGAAATTGTTCCTGTTGAAGGAATAAAACCTCCTTGCTTTCAATATGACACCATCCCTAGACAAACAATCTTCTTTTGAACTGTATTCCACTTGTCAACATATTTTTCAACAGGGTCTTCAACTCATGGGGCTTCTCTTTCCACTTTGGTAAAAGAGGCCAAGCAACTCATGGGTCTCTCTCAGCATCCTTGCCTCCTTCACATCCCCCACCTCATGACCCCAGGGAAAGATGCAAGAGAATAAGAGAGAAATCGGGGACTGAGAAAAGCTGCACCTCTAGGTCTGTGCAAGCAGGATGCAGCCTGCTGTGAGTCCGACAAAGCTCCAGGCCCGGCAGCCCCAGGAGAGAGTCCTCAGAGCAGCGGAGCTGACCTTCCATTTCCCAGGGGACATCTGGCCGTTCTGTGCCGTCTCACACCACAGGGAGCCTCCGGATGGATACGGCAGCATCAGTGAGACAAGGTCTCTCGCTCCCTGCTTCACAGGTGAGACGTTCTCAGTCCCCCTCTCCCTAGAGAAGGTTCAGTTTGGCAGAAACCCATGTGCCCCAGTCAAGTTGCCCCCCACATACCTCCTCCCTTCTCGGCAGTTTCCTGGGACTCTTCATTTTCCAGGTGTTTCCTCTTTTGTCGCCGTTTCATCGTACCAACTAGAAGTCTCCCTTAGAAGATGCCTCAAGAGATGTCCAACTCCTCCTCTTCCCTACAGGCTGGCCCTTGTTGGCTCTTGGGCAATCCGTTGAAATGATTCAATACAAATAAAAATAGTCAAGTCTCCTAAATGGCTGAAAAACTTGTACCACTTATTGAACCAGCAGTGCTGCCTAGTGCTCACCAGGGCTGTTAAGTTTCCAAGGTTGCCAGGCGCACAGCAGGATTCTGTGACCTCAATGATGACATCGGAGCATTCTGTTGACCTAGGTACAGCACAGTCTCTGCAATAGCACAGGCCCCGTTTTCCAGAACAATTCCTGTTTCCCAGCCGGACCTTTCCCATGAAAGGGAAAGGTTCATACCACATCTATTATAAATTGTATCATACCATATCTATTATAAAATGAACATTTTGATTGGAGATCTTTTAATGTCTTATATAGAGATTTAATATGAATATTTTAAATGGTCTCCAGTTTCCCTGTGGATTATTGACATTTTAAACTCTGCGCTTCAATTTTCCCTCAATACCTGTAATTTTGTCACGGCTATTTCTGTACTTAAAGATGAGTAACTATATAATTGATTTCTTCATTTTTCCCATCTCTTTCCAAGGTACTGAATTTGATTGTATCTTACGAATGAGTGAAAAATGCTAGTCCTTGAGTCAGGACATTGGGCCCTTTACCAAGGAACTCAACCTGTCTGGGCTTCAGCTTCTGTCTGTGCGATCGAGAGGCTTGGCCTAGCTGACTTTTCAAATGCTGTGTTTCTTTGATTCACTCTCACTTACTGATCTGCTACTTACGAAGAGGGCCTGTTCTCATAAAGTAAGAACAGGCGTTTTTTAATCCTTGGGTTGGGCAGAGTTTAAGTGGTCGTACTCAGTTTGTTACTTATATTTACTTTTACGTATGCTTAGCTCTAAATAATTTATATGGCTCTTGTGACTCTTTTTAGATCTTCTTTTTTTCTTATTTTCTTTTACAGTTTCTAATTTATTATCGCCAGTGTAGAGGAGCCTGATTGATTTTTAAAATGTATTGATCTTGTATGTGTCTGCCTTGTTGAACCGTCTTATTAGTTCCTGCTAGTTTATCTGTGGGTTCTTTTGGGTCTCCTAGATAAATGAACATATTAAACGTAAATAATGTGTTCTTTGGATAAAGTTTATTTTCTTGCATCTCTATATATAGAAGCAATATGTTGAATTGATTTAAATATTTAAATACTTACCTACCTGTTATCACAATCTAACGTTCTTGATCTTATTTTCTTTCAATCAATATTATGTTTTCAGGATTTATCCACGTGAATCCATATAGATGTAGGTCTTTGATTTTTGACTGTTTGATATTATTTCATCACATGCGTATAGCATCATTTATTTTCCATTCAAGCATTATTGGACAATTGGATTGTTTCCCTCCCTTCTCTAGAACAAACAACGTTTCCTAGAATATCCCCGAAGGTGTCTGACAGTCGAGAAGGGCCAGGCTGCCCGAAGATTCCTACTTGCTTTTAGCCAGCTTCCAACAGGCCATCTCCAGCCAGCAATTTGAAGCACAGATGAAATGAAACCTCCCCCAAGTGTGGAGATCTTAGGAGCTTCCTAGAAGGTGGGAGGTTCATGATAGGCATCCTGCTGGGATCCCAGGGGAGTCTGAGCTGGCCTGAACCTCATCTTCCTCCCCCACCTCTCAAGAGAAATGTGGAGGAAAGAAGACTTCAAAAACTGTGAGTAGGCAGAGGGAGAGAGATTGGGGGCCGAAGCTGCAACTGAGGTCTTGGAGTGGGCTGTGAGGACGCAGAGCCTCTAGAGAGCCAGGCTCTGCCTTCTGAGCACTTCTCCCCTAAGGCTGCTCATCATTCAGGTGATAGCAGGCATATACAGCCGACTCGGCCCACACTGTCACAGAAAGCCTTATCAGAATCTCTTCTTCTTCATACACTCTTGTGTCTGTTACTTGGTTATTGCCTTCGGGACTCCACTGATGTGAACCACAGTTGCTAGGGGATGGAGGACACTAGTGACCCATCTTGCTCTGTGGCCTCAGTCCACAGCTTGAGGGTAAGGCAAGAGGCCAAATGAAGGTCAAGAAGGAAAGATGGCGTTTGAAGAGAAGACCTGAGTTAAGGGTGTCTTCTCAAGTCTTGATGAATGAAATGGTAGCTCCAGTACCTGAAGTCCTGCTTGTTCTCAAGGCTGACCACGGGGCTGGGTGCACTCAGTGAAGGAACCGTATACACTTAGTATTTCCTTGCTTGCTCACACTTGCCCTCCTCTGATACACACTCTGCAAGACTGATCTTCCCCTGAAACAACTTTCCACCTGCCACTGTCATCTCATGAACATTTGCTTCCCCTTCCTAGTGTCCCCCTAGAATGCCATTGCAGCCAATTCATAATTTGATAATCATGCTTCTTACCATAGTCTCAGCAACTTCTGATAAATTTTATTCACTTCATTCCATAGTCTTCACACATCAATAATCTTCCTTAACTTCCTAGCTGCAGGTTAACCCATTCGGAATCATTTCTTTTTCTTTCTCTTCTTTGGCAAATCCTTTCTATCTTTTAAGGTCTTTTTCTTGTCTCTCTACCATCCTGCCTTCCTGAACTTCTTTTTTTTCCGTTTAAGTAACCTTTCAATCTCCTTCCCCAACTTCCTCATAAACATTGAGAGTTTATTCCTCACACGTTAGACAGCCGTTTATGAATGGCCAGGCATAATGGACTCAGAATGAGTTGGCACCCCCGAGGTACCTGTCTTGCTGGGGAGCCACAGGTGAAGGGCTGGCTGCTGGACACATGTTTGCATGGAGTCAGGCTGAGTGGCCTCGGGGTGTTTGCTCTGCACTTGTGTGTGTTTCTCCCTAGTTGGTTTCCTTGTCCAGCCACCTGTGACCTCGCTCCATCCAGCCCAGGGAATCCTTCTCATCACAGGGGTAGGATGTTTGTCTCGTTTTCCGTCACATCCTTTCCCCAAAGTTTGGTTGTGAGTTGTTCCCATTCCAAAGACGTTTCCTCTTTGAAGAGAAAAGAGAAAATCTTTTCTCTCCTTTTCTCTCACTTCACTTCTGCTCTATTATCTCCTCCGTCCAGAATGGCCCCCTGACTCAAATGGGTGTAGATCCGAAGATGGCAAGAAATGCCAGCAATTCTGAAATAATAATACGGATGTATCAGGAACACTTGAAAACCTTTATCCCGCCACATTCAAAAAAATTGCACTTCCAGTGTATTCAGAGTCTCAGTGTAGAAACACAAATGATGTAGAAATTGAATGACACTCAAGGTTTTCTTTCCTCCTTTCCTGATTTATTCTAATCCTCCAAGTTAACATGATGAACTATTTGTTATGTAACCTTTCAGACATTTTCTACACATGCACACTTTTCTTTTTCTGACACAAGAGTGTGAACTAGGTCACTTTCAACATGCTGTGATTCTGTGATTCACTGTCTCCCACCGAGTCATCCACTGATAAAGTAATCTGTTTCATGGAGAAATATGTCCAATAGCTAATAGCCAATGTCTGTGGAGTGCTTACTCTGTGTCGGTTTCTTGTAACTACAGATCTTTTGTACAACGTACCCATGGACCAGGTACAATTATAACCCCCAAGTGACAGATAAGTGCAGATAAGTACAAATAAATACAGAGGCCAAGTGACTTGCCCAAGACACTGGAGCAAATCAAAATCCATGCCTCTGTAATCATTTTGCTCTATTGCCTCTGTCTGGGAGGCTCGATGATTTGGCAACTAAAACCTTAAATATCATGTTCCATTTTTATATGTCTGACACAAGCGTGGGGCTGTGATACGGGGTAACTAACCTGACTACTTTTTTTTTTTTTTAAATCATTTTATTTTTATTTTTTTTAATTTTTTACTTTTTGCTTTATAACAAATTTAATCAGCTATACATATACATATGTTCCCATATCCCCTCCCTTTTGCGTCTCCCTCCCACCCTCCCTATCCCACCCCACCAGGCGGTCACAAAGCACCGAGCTGATCTCCCTGTGCTCTGCGGCTGCTTCCCACTAGCTATCTACCTTACGTTTGGTAGTGTATATATGTCCATGCCGCTCTTTCACTTGGTCACAGCTTACCCTTCCCCCTCCCCATATCCTCATGTCCATTCTCTAGTAGGTCTGTGTCTTTATTCCTGTCTTACCCCTATGTTCTTCATGACATTTTTTTTCTTAAATTCCATATATATGTTAACCTGACTACTTTTGAAAACCCTTATGCACCTGGATGAAAGTAAGCCAGGGACTGCAAGCTCTAGATTTAAGGTTTCCTACCAACTTTTAAAAATAGCTTCTTGAATGCAATTGATGTAATGTCAAGTCTAGGATGTAGTCCAGATAGTAACAGAAAAAATGGAGATATGTAGAAAACTACTTAAAGTTGACAAGTATTGGGAGTGTAGTATTTTTGGGGCCAGTGTGTAGACCACAGGAAAACTTGCTGTTTCCATCCCAAAGGGAAGAGCGCTGTATTGCAACTGCCAAGGTCCCTGGGGCAGCAAGTGTGCTCACTGCTTAGTAAAGAAGCATCCTCAGTTTGATAGAATCATATGGGAGTCTTACATTTGGTTAGCAGTTTCTACCTTCTTGATGTAATAATATTTTCAGGGTGTGGGAGGGTATCAAGCTCTGAAAATACCCTTGGAGAGATTTGCTTATTAAGTTTGGCTTTTTCAATCTCCCTACTACTTCTTTACTAAACACCAGGCGGTTTCCTTCACTTTTCAGAACCATGTTGTTTTTCCCTTGTCTAATGAGCTTTGAACTACTTTTGGATGAGCTATTAAGTTTGGGAAAAAATAAACATCTCTTTAAAACAAGGAAGATAATAACAATGACATGTAGAAAAAGCTCTAAAACAGAGAACATCCTCCATTCTGGCCAATGACTGGGGGTGGAAGGTTCGTGCTCGCTGTCCAGGACGTAGAAATAAAAGCTGAGGAGGCGCTGAGGCGTCTCCTGGATCTCTATAAGCCTCCATCATTTCTGCTGAGTAGGGTTGACAGATAAAATATAGGCTGTTTAGTTAAATATGAATGTCAGAAAAACAACGAGTACATTTTGAAGATAAGTATGCCCCAAATAGTACATAGGATCTACTTATACTAAAAGTGATGACTTATTATTCATGTGAAGTTCAAGTTTAACTGGGTATCCTGTATTTTTATTTAGTAAATCTGACAGCCCTACTGATGATCCACAATGGAGGCAGTTGAGGAGCGGTACATGCTGGCTCTCGGACAGTCAGGAATTGCTTCAGCAGATCCAGGTACAGTATGAAATTCTTTCTGGATGTAGCTCAGAAGCCATGGCCAGCCCTTGACTGCAAGTACTGCCTCGGGTTTCCCTGAGGTGGGGTAAACCTTCCTCTTAATGGCCTTTTGGTAAGTCTGGAAGACCATATCCAAGGGGAGCCCCAAAGTCAGTTTCATCCTCACAACCATGTTTCCAATTCCTGGAATTGGCTGCATGTGACTCCCAAGAGATGAGGAGGTTTGTGAAAATTGGGAGTGTCATAGCTTGAACCCTTTGTAGGTAAAGTTTTGGTGTTCTGAGAGTTTTAACAGGAGCAGTGTGAAAGACTCCAGGTCCCCGGGTAGATAGAAATAATCCTGTTCTACTTCTGTGTATGTGACAAGTCTCTAATAGTTCAGAGAGCAAGTATCTGGTCTTAGAAAGAGTGATCCAAGCTTGGATGTTTCTGGTGACAAGGCAAGGTCGTGAGTTTGAAGTTCACCTTTTATGGTTGAGGAGACAATAAGGTTGTCAGAAGGGCAATCATGGAGGAGACCTTGGCTTCATCCATTGTGCAGGCTTGTATATGTGGTTCTATGTAGATTGTGTTTCAGAGGTGGAGCTTGTTTACAACTATGAACATTCTCCGATGTGCTTTTTGGCCCTTCATTCCCAGAGCGAGAGCAGTGCCTAGGCTCTAGAAATGCCATGGATATTCTGAGCTGTCAGTGGCATTTCCCAGGTACTGTTCCCTTGGTGCCGCTCCTTGAAAGGTCCAAAGGGATTATCATCTGTCTTGTGGCGGGTCCTAGCATTGTGAAAGGAAGCTGCTGCACCGGGCTCAGAGGATTTCGGCTGTGGTGGGAGTAGTAGTAGTAGTACGACTATAAATGGTATCACAGCATATCTATTCCAGCTGGAGAGTGGTGTTGGGGGGTAATGAAGGGGGGCTTTTATTGTACTTTTATACATTGTCCCCTTGAAACTAATTCAATTTTTTAAAATTAATTAATTTCTTTGGGGCTGCATTGGGTCTTTGTTGCTGCTAGCGGGCGTTCTCTAGTTGCAGTGAGCGGGGGCTCCTCTTGGCTGTGGTGCACGGGCTTCTCATTGCAGTGGCTTCTCTTGTTGCGGAGCACGGGCTCTAGGCACGCAGGCTTCCGTAGTTGTGGCACGTGGGCTCGGTAGATGTGGCACACGGGTTCTAGAGCGCAGGCTCAGTAGTTGTGGCACGCGGGCTTAGTTACTCCGTGGCACGTGGGATCTTCCCAGACCAGGGCTCGAACCCATGTCCCCTGCATTTGCAGGCATATTCTAAACCACTGTGCCACCAGGGAAGCCCAATAATTCAATTTTTTATAAAGAGAATATTCCTAATATTCTTCCAAAATTTTAAAAATATATAGTTGGATAACACTATGAAAAATTAACTGATATATTCTTTTATTATTTCTCTTTGCTCCCTGGATTTTTTTTCCCCCTCCAGTCAGCTAGGCACTCTGAGTTCACTGCATTAGGAAGGTAAAGACTCAGCAGAAATGAGGGAGAAAAAAAGAAAATTCTCAGCTTTGGAATGTTCAAAACAGAGGCCACAGTAGAACAGGTGAGAATTCTGTGCACAAAAAATAAATGTCGTCTCAAATGTAAAAATGTATTCTCTGTACTGGGAGGCAGGAGAGGGAGGGAGGGAAGGACTGAAGGAGAGAGATCAGTGTGGCCAGGGACATGGAGACTGTGCTTGAGGACGATAGGCCCAGGAAGAGAATCAGAATCTGGAGAAGATTCAGCCTGCACGTGATCATTGCCTCCAGCCAGCACCCTCATCTCAGACCTCGGGAAATTCAGAGAGAGAGTGGGAGTAAGTCAGGAGGGCCACGCACATAGTCTGTGTGGCAGGGGTTGTGGCCATTCCCTATTTGTGAGAAGTCCCCAGCAATTTGCAGGCCTCCTTTGGAAAATGCTGGCGGACGTCTCTAGCGCTTATGTGAAAGCTTGTTCACAAACCTTGAAAGATACAGTTGTAGATGACTGATAGATAGATGCATAGATAGAAAAATGTAATTAACTCAAACATCCAGGAAAGGTTTGGAAAATGCCCTTTATTGCATATGATGTTCCTATTGTCATATGATGTTAGACTGAGTGCCGGTCCCTTCATCCTCCTTCAGACCATGGCATTCTGTCTGCTAGTATCCCGAGGGTCCTTTCTTCTCCCTGGAAGGGATAAAACAAATGAGGTAGAACAGGAAGAGACAAGCAGCACTCCAAGCTCTGCTGGTCAGGGTTACCCTCCAGCGTTGCCTTAATGCTCAGAGCCACACACACCACAGTGAGCTTGGCTCCAGATCAACTACCACGCAACGAAGGTTCTGGAACATTTCCATATCTCGGGGGACCTCATTTCCATGTGACTCTCTTTCATATTCCCCTTTGTCACAGAAGGCTAGGTACAGTGGTCCAGGTGAGATTTCAGCTCAGGCCAAAGGCTCTCAGACCTCAAAGTTCCGGTCCTGCAAGGGCCCCTGTCCTCTCTTCAGACCACTCCTGGCTCTCTCTGCTGTCAAGGAGCTGCTGGCAGTATGTCCTCTAAGGGTTGAGGTCCATCGTGCAGACCCTGAGAAAACTCCTAGGAAAAGGCTCCACCTTCTTCTTGAAGTCAACAGAGCTCAATTCCTTTGGAAGTGCTGGGTGTGTCCCAAGTTGATGCAACTGCAGAGCCATTAGGTAAACCAGCACATGTGTGCGGCCCCTTCCCTTAGACTCCTCTGGGCCCTCGTGACATAGGCTCAGAAGAGTGCCAGCCTCAAGCCTTACCTCTTCCAAGGCCACACCGTCTCCAGGATCTTCTGTCCCATGAATCTCAGTTGCTGTGTGGAACTCAAAAGAGAGAAAAGACCCTGCCTGCGGGGTCTCTTCGGGCTGGGGCCTTCTAGCTTCTCTTCCTCGTCCTCCCCGTCCTCCTTGTCCTCCTCGTCCTCCTCGTCCTCCTCGTCCTCCTCGTCCTCCTCGTCCTCCTCGTCCTCAGAGGTGGTCTTGGGTTCCACACTGCCCTCCTCCTCAGGGGTGCTCTCAGATTCCACATTGCCCATCCACTGGGCCATGTTGAGATGAAAGACACGGCAGCTGAAGCCCTCCAGGACGCCGCCCTTCACGTGCTGCTGGAGGATCTCCACGGTGTGGAAGACCCGGCAGCAGGCCATGCACCTGAAGCCGGTCTCCATGGTCACCATCCAGGCCGGTGTCTTGGCCCTGGGTGTCTCCTGGACTGCAGGTGACCCTGATGGGCTGCCTGGCTCTGCCCTTTCCTCATACTCTTTCTCCTCCCCAGTGGGCTCACTGTCAGACAGGAGGCTTTCGGTGAACACATCAGAGGGGTAAGTGCCTACTGTGCACGCATCCTCAGGAAGGGTCACTTCTTCTATCGTCAGCTGGTTTTCAGGCAACTCCAAGGGTTTCTTTGTCTTCCAGGAGACAGCTACACCCTTGTTCACTTGTACCTGCATGTAGTATATTTTCATGCCCCTTTCCTCTTTGTCTGGGTGCAGATAGTGCTTACAGGGTGAAGAGGGTGAGGAGGAGACACAGTGTGATGGGGGAGCAGTCTCCCCTTTTTCCTGAACCTGGGCTAGGGGTGCTTTAGGCTGGGCAGTGTCTCGATGTGATCTCCGGATTCCTGAAAAAGGAAATTAAAACCATAATAACATGCATGGGCCGTGCCAGAAGCTGAGGGAGCAGGTGTGGTAGACGAGAGAGGGACATTTGCATGAGGTAGCTATGTCGTGAGCTTGGTGTCTGTTGGCCGTAGGACGGAGCGGTGTATCTGGTGTCATCTGTGGGCTTTTCATGTGCGTGTGGGGGGATACTGGAGCGGTGTCTGTGTACAGGGGTGTGGAGTATGGTGGTGAGGGCTGTGGTATGTGAGCGACGCGGGTGGATGCGTGTACGACGAGGAGTGTGATTTTGGGAATATCGGTGGTGCATTACTTGTGGAATGGGGCTGTGGTGCTTGGGGTTTCTGTGTGCACTGAGAAGGGCTGTGCCTGGAGGGCGGATGTATGTGTGAGCTGTGTGGACCTGAGCTGGATGGTCCTGCTCTCAGGCTGGAGATCTATGATGTAGAACTCTGTCCTTCTCTGGAAGCAAAGGCAAAGACAAACCCTACATTTTCCTCTGAAGATGCTTAATCTGGTCCCTCTTCCCTCCACCTCAAGCCCAGACCTTTCCGGCCCCTGCTCCTTGACTTCGCCACCGTGGTAGTACCAGGATCCACACACCCCCGCCCCAGACTCAGCTGGGATCCACGCCCTCGTAACAGCTCAGCCATCCTGCCCAGGCTCCTCCAGAGAGCCCTCATCACCTCTGATGACCCTGGGTTTCCTCTCAGCCTCCCTGGGATCTGTGTGCCTCCTGCCTCACAGCCAAGCACCCCCTCACCTGAGGAGCCCCGCGCCCTTACCAGCGTAGATGAGCTTGCGCGGAGAAGAAGCACAGGAGAAGTATGTAGAGGCAGAGGAGACCTCCACTGCCTCTGGGCTGCAGCCTTTGGCCACCACAGTGGATCCAAGCTGAGGGGGATCCTCTTGTGACTTCGAGATTCCTGAGGGAGGAATGAAAGGCTCAGGGTGGGTTCATCAGTCCTCTGTCCACAAATACTTACCGAGTGTCTGGCACGTGTCAGGTGCAGTGAATACACACAGTTGAGAGTGTGGTTCCCAGTGGATACTCCAGTATTTAATTCAAATCAGTACTTACTCTGTCACTGTCTTGTTGGTAATGTAGGCCTGGGTGGTGACTGTGAGTATGTGGGAAGAGTGAGTGATGTGTATCAGTTAAGTCTGTGGTAAGTGTGGGGTTGGCATGGGGAGCACGGTGGAGATGTGTCTTATCTGTGTCTGTGGCCTTTGTGTGCATGGTTTCTGTTCACAAGTCAGGAATTCTGGGACATGTAACTTTTCCTCATTACATGGTGTGGCTTGTATTTATGGTGTGTGTTCATTCATTCATTCACCAAGATTCAGTAAGCAGCTACTCCTGTGTATCCGGCACTCTTGCATTGTTGTAGTCTCTGGTAACGCTGCACATTCTAGTAGGGGAAGACACACACTAAACAAAAATACAATAAATATATAATACCTGAGCTGGTGGTAAGTATATAAGGGTTGCCAGACTAAGCGAAGAAAAATACAGGGCACCCAGTTAAATTTCAGTTTCAGATAAACCCAGAATAATTTTTTAGTGTAAGTATTCCCATGCAGTATTTGGTCTTACTTATTTTTAGTGTAAGTATGGCCCATACAATATTTCGGACATACTGATACTGAAAACTTACTTGTTGTTTATCTGGAATTCAAATTGAACTGGATAGCCCATATTTTATCTGGCAACCCTGACATGGGTTAGTGAGACTGTGGTTTACTGTGGTTTGTACAAAGCGGGTCTGGCATTACTCAAGAATGTGTTACAAGTGTGGTGTGTATGACACGTGACTGGTTCTTTTAGAGGTATTTAGAGATGGCTGAAGTTAGGTGTGTGTGTGCGAGAGTTGAGGAGATATATAGCGTGTGTGTGTGTGTGTGTCCTATATATATAGTGTGTGTGTCTATATACATATCTCATCTCCAGCGTTTGGTGTTGGAGGAGAGGATTGTGATACAGGTGGGTTGTATGAGAACGTAGTACAGGAGGGATGCGTGTATATACCTCCGTGTGCTGTGTGTGGTTTAATACGGAAGTTCTATGTGGGGTGTGTGATATTTTTGCTGTATCAGAGTGTACATGGGTGTATGAGTTACTGTCTCATAAAACACCCCTAACAAGAGTTCTGTATACACTCTTACATACACCGAGTGTCACCCAGGTCCAGGCAGGGTGACAAGAACTTTACCACGCAGACTTATATCTGATAAGCACTCTACCCCCATTCATCCTGCTCTTCTCTGCACTACAACACACACACACACACACACACACACACACACTCAGACACACACACACAGGAACATAGAGAGAAATATTCTGAATGGTGAGGGGCAGTCATTGCCTTCCCCAGTCTGTCATTGCCTTCCCCAGCCTCTCCCAGCCACTGCCTGAAAATCTGCCTGCTGTCTAGAGCTCCATTCCCAGGGCCCATCCTACAGTCTCCTGGGCCCTGGGTCTGGTAGGAGCTACTGGGCTCTAATCTGGGGCAGAGGCCTCTAGCTGGAGCTTTGGGGTGACCACCCCTCTCCCAGGGCAAGCTACTCGCCTACATTTAATGCACGCAGGCGTCACGTGGCCCGTGGCTGTCAGAGCTCCCCGCAGGACCTTGAGGACATTTCTCACCCTTGCCCACGCGGTCTCAGTCTCTGGAAAGCCCTTCCCTTCCCTTGGTCTCCTTTGGGAAATTGTTCCTGTTGAAGGAATAAAACCTCCTTGCTTTCAATATGACACCATCCCTAGACAAACAATCTTCTTTTGAACTGTATTCCACTTGTCAACATATTTTTCAACAGGGTCTTCAACTCATGGGGCTTCTCTTTCCACTTTGGTAAAAGAGGCCAAGCAACTCATGGGTCTCTCTCAGCATCCTTGCCTCCTTCACATCCCCCACCTCATGACCCCAGGGAAAGATGCAAGAGAATAAGAGAGAAATCGGGGACTGAGAAAAGCTGCACCTCTAGGTCTGTGCAAGCAGGATGCAGCCTGCTGTGAGTCCGACAAAGCTCCAGGCCCGGCAGCCCCAGGAGAGAGTCCTCAGAGCAGCGGAGCTGACCTTCCATTTCCCAGGGGACATCTGGCCGTTCTGTGCCGTCTCACACCACAGGGAGCCTCCGGATGGATACGGCAGCATCAGTGAGACAAGGTCTCTCGCTCCCTGCTTCACAGGTGAGACGTTCTCAGTCCCCCTCTCCCTAGAGAAGGTTCAGTTTGGCAGAAACCCATGTGCCCCAGTCAAGTTGCCCCCCACATACCTCCTCCCTTCTCGGCAGTTTCCTGGGACTCTTCATTTTCCAGGTGTTTCCTCTTTTGTCGCCGTTTCATCGTACCAACTAGAAGTCTCCCTTAGAAGATGCCTCAAGAGATGTCCAACTCCTCCTCTTCCCTACAGGCTGGCCCTTGTTGGCTCTTGGGCAATCCGTTGAAATGATTCAATACAAATAAAAATAGTCAAGTCTCCTAAATGGCTGAAAAACTTGTACCACTTATTGAACCAGCAGTGCTGCCTAGTGCTCACCAGGGCTGTTAAGTTTCCAAGGTTGCCAGGCGCACAGCAGGATTCTGTGACCTCAATGATGACATCGGAGCATTCTGTTGACCTAGGTACAGCACAGTCTCTGCAATAGCACAGGCCCCGTTTTCCAGAACAATTCCTGTTTCCCAGCCGGACCTTTCCCATGAAAGGGAAAGGTTCATACCACATCTATTATAAATTGTATCATACCATATCTATTATAAAATGAACATTTTGATTGGAGATCTTTTAATGTCTTATATAGAGATTTAATATGAATATTTTAAATGGTCTCCAGTTTCCCTGTGGATTATTGACATTTTAAACTCTGCGCTTCAATTTTCCCTCAATACCTGTAATTTTGTCACGGCTATTTCTGTACTTAAAGATGAGTAACTATATAATTGATTTCTTCATTTTTCCCATCTCTTTCCAAGGTACTGAATTTGATTGTATCTTACGAATGAGTGAAAAATGCTAGTCCTTGAGTCAGGACATTGGGCCCTTTACCAAGGAACTCAACCTGTCTGGGCTTCAGCTTCTGTCTGTGCGATCGAGAGGCTTGGCCTAGCTGACTTTTCAAATGCTGTGTTTCTTTGATTCACTCTCACTTACTGATCTGCTACTTACGAAGAGGGCCTGTTCTCATAAAGTAAGAACAGGCGTTTTTTAATCCTTGGGTTGGGCAGAGTTTAAGTGGTCGTACTCAGTTTGTTACTTATATTTACTTTTACGTATGCTTAGCTCTAAATAATTTATATGGCTCTTGTGACTCTTTTTAGATCTTCTTTTTTTCTTATTTTCTTTTACAGTTTCTAATTTATTATCGCCAGTGTAGAGGAGCCTGATTGATTTTTAAAATGTATTGATCTTGTATGTGTCTGCCTTGTTGAACCGTCTTATTAGTTCCTGCTAGTTTATCTGTGGGTTCTTTTGGGTCTCCTAGATAAATGAACATATTAAACGTAAATAATGTGTTCTTTGGATAAAGTTTATTTTCTTGCATCTCTATATATAGAAGCAATATGTTGAATTGATTTAAATATTTAAATACTTACCTACCTGTTATCACAATCTAACGTTCTTGATCTTATTTTCTTTCAATCAATATTATGTTTTCAGGATTTATCCACGTGAATCCATATAGATGTAGGTCTTTGATTTTTGACTGTTTGATATTATTTCATCACATGCGTATAGCATCATTTATTTTCCATTCAAGCATTATTGGACAATTGGATTGTTTCCCTCCCTTCTCTAGAACAAACAACGTTTCCTAGAATATCCCCGAAGGTGTCTGACAGTCGAGAAGGGCCAGGCTGCCCGAAGATTCCTACTTGCTTTTAGCCAGCTTCCAACAGGCCATCTCCAGCCAGCAATTTGAAGCACAGATGAAATGAAACCTCCCCCAAGTGTGGAGATCTTAGGAGCTTCCTAGAAGGTGGGAGGTTCATGATAGGCATCCTGCTGGGATCCCAGGGGAGTCTGAGCTGGCCTGAACCTCATCTTCCTCCCCCACCTCTCAAGAGAAATGTGGAGGAAAGAAGACTTCAAAAACTGTGAGTAGGCAGAGGGAGAGAGATTGGGGGCCGAAGCTGCAACTGAGGTCTTGGAGTGGGCTGTGAGGACGCAGAGCCTCTAGAGAGCCAGGCTCTGCCTTCTGAGCACTTCTCCCCTAAGGCTGCTCATCATTCAGGTGATAGCAGGCATATACAGCCGACTCGGCCCACACTGTCACAGAAAGCCTTATCAGAATCTCTTCTTCTTCATACACTCTTGTGTCTGTTACTTGGTTATTGCCTTCGGGACTCCACTGATGTGAACCACAGTTGCTAGGGGATGGAGGACACTAGTGACCCATCTTGCTCTGTGGCCTCAGTCCACAGCTTGAGGGTAAGGCAAGAGGCCAAATGAAGGTCAAGAAGGAAAGATGGCGTTTGAAGAGAAGACCTGAGTTAAGGGTGTCTTCTCAAGTCTTGATGAATGAAATGGTAGCTCCAGTACCTGAAGTCCTGCTTGTTCTCAAGGCTGACCACGGGGCTGGGTGCACTCAGTGAAGGAACCGTATACACTTAGTATTTCCTTGCTTGCTCACACTTGCCCTCCTCTGATACACACTCTGCAAGACTGATCTTCCCCTGAAACAACTTTCCACCTGCCACTGTCATCTCATGAACATTTGCTTCCCCTTCCTAGTGTCCCCCTAGAATGCCATTGCAGCCAATTCATAATTTGATAATCATGCTTCTTACCATAGTCTCAGCAACTTCTGATAAATTTTATTCACTTCATTCCATAGTCTTCACACATCAATAATCTTCCTTAACTTCCTAGCTGCAGGTTAACCCATTCGGAATCATTTCTTTTTCTTTCTCTTCTTTGGCAAATCCTTTCTATCTTTTAAGGTCTTTTTCTTGTCTCTCTACCATCCTGCCTTCCTGAACTTCTTTTTTTTCCGTTTAAGTAACCTTTCAATCTCCTTCCCCAACTTCCTCATAAACATTGAGAGTTTATTCCTCACACGTTAGACAGCCGTTTATGAATGGCCAGGCATAATGGACTCAGAATGAGTTGGCACCCCCGAGGTACCTGTCTTGCTGGGGAGCCACAGGTGAAGGGCTGGCTGCTGGACACATGTTTGCATGGAGTCAGGCTGAGTGGCCTCGGGGTGTTTGCTCTGCACTTGTGTGTGTTTCTCCCTAGTTGGTTTCCTTGTCCAGCCACCTGTGACCTCGCTCCATCCAGCCCAGGGAATCCTTCTCATCACAGGGGTAGGATGTTTGTCTCGTTTTCCGTCACATCCTTTCCCCAAAGTTTGGTTGTGAGTTGTTCCCATTCCAAAGACGTTTCCTCTTTGAAGAGAAAAGAGAAAATCTTTTCTCTCCTTTTCTCTCACTTCACTTCTGCTCTATTATCTCCTCCGTCCAGAATGGCCCCCTGACTCAAATGGGTGTAGATCCGAAGATGGCAAGAAATGCCAGCAATTCTGAAATAATAATACGGATGTATCAGGAACACTTGAAAACCTTTATCCCGCCACATTCAAAAAAATTGCACTTCCAGTGTATTCAGAGTCTCAGTGTAGAAACACAAATGATGTAGAAATTGAATGACACTCAAGGTTTTCTTTCCTCCTTTCCTGATTTATTCTAATCCTCCAAGTTAACATGATGAACTATTTGTTATGTAACCTTTCAGACATTTTCTACACATGCACACTTTTCTTTTTCTGACACAAGAGTGTGAACTAGGTCACTTTCAACATGCTGTGATTCTGTGATTCACTGTCTCCCACCGAGTCATCCACTGATAAAGTAATCTGTTTCATGGAGAAATATGTCCAATAGCTAATAGCCAATGTCTGTGGAGTGCTTACTCTGTGTCGGTTTCTTGTAACTACAGATCTTTTGTACAACGTACCCATGGACCAGGTACAATTATAACCCCCAAGTGACAGATAAGTGCAGATAAGTACAAATAAATACAGAGGCCAAGTGACTTGCCCAAGACACTGGAGCAAATCAAAATCCATGCCTCTGTAATCATTTTGCTCTATTGCCTCTGTCTGGGAGGCTCGATGATTTGGCAACTAAAACCTTAAATATCATGTTCCATTTTTATATGTCTGACACAAGCGTGGGGCTGTGATACGGGGTAACTAACCTGACTACTTTTTTTTTTTTTTAAATCATTTTATTTTTATTTTTTTTAATTTTTTACTTTTTGCTTTATAACAAATTTAATCAGCTATACATATACATATGTTCCCATATCCCCTCCCTTTTGCGTCTCCCTCCCACCCTCCCTATCCCACCCCACCAGGCGGTCACAAAGCACCGAGCTGATCTCCCTGTGCTCTGCGGCTGCTTCCCACTAGCTATCTACCTTACGTTTGGTAGTGTATATATGTCCATGCCGCTCTTTCACTTGGTCACAGCTTACCCTTCCCCCTCCCCATATCCTCATGTCCATTCTCTAGTAGGTCTGTGTCTTTATTCCTGTCTTACCCCTATGTTCTTCATGACATTTTTTTTCTTAAATTCCATATATATGTTAACCTGACTACTTTTGAAAACCCTTATGCACCTGGATGAAAGTAAGCCAGGGACTGCAAGCTCTAGATTTAAGGTTTCCTACCAACTTTTAAAAATAGCTTCTTGAATGCAATTGATGTAATGTCAAGTCTAGGATGTAGTCCAGATAGTAACAGAAAAAATGGAGATATGTAGAAAACTACTTAAAGTTGACAAGTATTGGGAGTGTAGTATTTTTGGGGCCAGTGTGTAGACCACAGGAAAACTTGCTGTTTCCATCCCAAAGGGAAGAGCGCTGTATTGCAACTGCCAAGGTCCCTGGGGCAGCAAGTGTGCTCACTGCTTAGTAAAGAAGCATCCTCAGTTTGATAGAATCATATGGGAGTCTTACATTTGGTTAGCAGTTTCTACCTTCTTGATGTAATAATATTTTCAGGGTGTGGGAGGGTATCAAGCTCTGAAAATACCCTTGGAGAGATTTGCTTATTAAGTTTGGCTTTTTCAATCTCCCTACTACTTCTTTACTAAACACCAGGCGGTTTCCTTCACTTTTCAGAACCATGTTGTTTTTCCCTTGTCTAATGAGCTTTGAACTACTTTTGGATGAGCTATTAAGTTTGGGAAAAAATAAACATCTCTTTAAAACAAGGAAGATAATAACAATGACATGTAGAAAAAGCTCTAAAACAGAGAACATCCTCCATTCTGGCCAATGACTGGGGGTGGAAGGTTCGTGCTCGCTGTCCAGGACGTAGAAATAAAAGCTGAGGAGGCGCTGAGGCGTCTCCTGGATCTCTATAAGCCTCCATCATTTCTGCTGAGTAGGGTTGACAGATAAAATATAGGCTGTTTAGTTAAATATGAATGTCAGAAAAACAACGAGTACATTTTGAAGATAAGTATGCCCCAAATAGTACATAGGATCTACTTATACTAAAAGTGATGACTTATTATTCATGTGAAGTTCAAGTTTAACTGGGTATCCTGTATTTTTATTTAGTAAATCTGACAGCCCTACTGATGATCCACAATGGAGGCAGTTGAGGAGCGGTACATGCTGGCTCTCGGACAGTCAGGAATTGCTTCAGCAGATCCAGGTACAGTATGAAATTCTTTCTGGATGTAGCTCAGAAGCCATGGCCAGCCCTTGACTGCAAGTACTGCCTCGGGTTTCCCTGAGGTGGGGTAAACCTTCCTCTTAATGGCCTTTTGGTAAGTCTGGAAGACCATATCCAAGGGGAGCCC